>NC_139247.1:36300003-36553817 GCF_977018435.1 Lepisma saccharinum | reverse complement strand
AGTAGTGTGATTTACAATATAATAAACCCGAGAAAAGAGGAGGTCTTGTATTACTAAAATTAGGCCAAAATGCCTATAAAAGCTTATTGTTTAAGTGTCCTCCTCTATCAAATTTAAGATTTTTATACAAGAAATTTTTTGAGAAAAGAGGACACCCCCTCTCAGATTGATTTGGCTACAGCTGTATCCGTCAGATTGTTATTCATAAGTTTGATAAAAAAAATGTGTTTCTCGACCTTGTTTTTGGCCTACACCTACACCCACCCACACTCACCCACCCCCACCTACACCCACCCACACCCACACCTATACATATTTACTTCCGGTCCACTTCCGGTCCACTTCCGGTCCACTTCCGGTCTACTTCCGGTCCACTTCCGGTTTATTTGACAGACACCTGTGGGTTACTGTGGTGTCTTCTGATTGGCTTACTGTTTCAGTAAGGAAGGAAGGAGACGATATACAGATGATTGGTATAAGTCAAATGCGGAAACAGACAATATTATCACACAAATTATCGCATTGACTGAGGCGCGAACTTTTTTTCTAACCTGACATAATATATAAATAAAATACTATTACTAACAAGGAGATAAACGGATTAAGTTTTGCAGGCAACCAAATCTTATGAAATATTGATAAAAGATATTAACAAATGAAAATTATATTAAAGAGGAAATAAAATAAATAGTAGGCTTCATTCAGGAAATGTATGTTATTTCTCTCTAAGAAATTAAAAGTTAAAATATACAAATAAACAAATATATAAAATATATTCTGCCTGTAGTATTATATGGATGTGAAATTTGGTCTATTATATTGAAAGAGGAATATAAATTGAGAGTATTTGAAAATAAGATTGTTAGGAAAATATTTGGACCTAAAAGGGATGAGAAAACAGGTTAGTGGAGAAGGTTACATAATTTATATTTATGTTTAGATATTATTAGAACAATTAAATAAAAAAGACTTAGGTGAGCAGGCTATGTGGTACAAAGCCCGAATGGGAGAGAAAAGAGGAATTTACAGAATTTTTGTTGGGAGACCTGATGGTAAGAGGAGGCCTAGACGAAGATAGAAGGACAATATTGAGATGGATCTGAAGGAAATTGCTAGGGATGGTTAAGAATATATAAATGGATGGATGGAAGGCCTGTGTTGCTGCAGCTACGAACCTTTGGGTTTAAGAAGACTAGAGAGTTAGTTAGTTAGTTAGTTATGAAATCACATGGCACTATAAAAAAAATACAATTTCTGGCAGTTAAGTTGAAGTTAAAGATGCTAAAAAGATAAATTATTCGAATTTAAAATACCTAAAAATCTTGTTAATATGTCTGACAAAATGTTCAATTCATGAAAGGTTATAAAACAAAGATGCATTATATTTATTGCATTTTTAATTTTGCCTTATAATATGCTATTAGGAAGGTAAAAAAACTAACGAAGTAATGTGATTCAACTGCAGATGATGTAAATACAATTAAGAATAATGCTAAAATATTTTTTAAAGCAAGTAAGAAAGTTAAGAGAAAAGTACAGGTCGAAACTAACTTGGTTAATTTAGTTTTTAAATTTAAGTAATATTTACAAATGAAAATTATATTAAAGAAGAAATGAAAAAGAAAGCTTAATGTATGTTATTTTTCTCTGTCTTCTTGTTTAATATCTAAGATACTAAATGTTAAAATATACAATAACAGTAATTGTGCTTGTGGGTGCGAAAACTTGATCCCTTGCATTGACATTGAGAGTATTTGAAAATAAGATCCTTAGGAAAATATTTCAGCTTAAAAGGGATAAAGAAACAAGTGAATGGAGAAGGTTACATAATTTAGAAATACATAATTTATATTTGTTCCCAAGTATTATTAGATTGATGATTAAATCACGAATACTTAGGTGGGCACGAATAAGAAAGAAATAAACGAGATTTTACAGGAATTTTGTTGGGGAAAACCTGATGGTAACAGACCAAAACGAAGATGGAGGCGAACCTAAAAAGAAATCGGTAAAGATAGAATGGAATATATAAATCTTGCTCAGGATAAGGGCAAATGGAAAACCTATATTACTTTAGCCATGAACTTTCGGATTCAAGAAGGCTAGAGAGTTAGTTAGTTAATTGATATTCAATATAATATAATTTAACATATTTCAGAAACTTATTATATTTTTTTCAGCTCTGGTATTTATATATAAATTTTCTCGGGAAAAAATTCAAAATTCAAGTGTGTACATGACCCCAAGAATATAATTTAAAATCACTAATATAATCACATTTTCAGAATCTTTTTTTCCCCTTTCCCTATACTTATCAACATCTAAAACCAACACATAGGCCTACATCTAATAGCAAATTTCCTATAACTATTCTATAATAAAAACTAAACTGTATTAAAACATTCAGGAGCCCCAACTAATCCGAGTTCTAGGTTCAGGCGCGTGGAAGTGTGTCAGACCCTTTCTTGAGAGTAATCCTCGAAAACTATATTTTACGCATTGCATCTCTTCTTATTATTATATCATCTTGTTTGTAATTTTGTTATTTTACGTCGCCTTTCTTTTGATTTGGCTAATCGCGACAATGAGAGTAGATATATTGGCCGTTTCAAAATAATACTTGGTACGAGCCCACTTTTAGCCTCTTTCTCGATCAATTGAATATCACTTTTTGCCATATTGTGACAATTTTTTGTCGACGTTTTAGCGTTTAGCGATGTTTTAGTAAAATTTCCCTTTTTTCCCACTCATACTTGGTACGAGTCCCTTTTTATCCTCTTTTTTTATCAATTGAATATCAGTTTTTGACATATTTTGACAATTTTTTGTCGATGTTTTAGCGTTTAGCGATGTTTTAGTAAAATTTCCCTTTTTTCCCACTTATACTTGGTACGAATGCCACGATCTTACGTGATATAACTTATCCTATTCATTTTTTTTTCGTGCTAAACTACACGAGAGCCTCTACGTGCTTTGACCTACTTTGTAGAGTAGACCCAAATGGACAGTTCTACGCCCGAAAGTGAGGCTCGGTGAGGCTCGTCTTAATGGTTTGCTCTTGTAAGGCATAAGCCTCATTTTCTCGCAGTGTTGGCAACACCTTACTCGAAAAAAATCACCAAGGTTTTTTCATGGCCTAACCTAACCTAAAGCAAAGGAGCTGAGGCTTATGCCTTACAGTGCATGAAGCAATTTTTGCCAACCTAGACTGACACCCTTTGCCATAGCCTTTTACGATGGGGATTAAACAACCGACAGTGCTGCCAACACCTACCTACAGGTTGAATGGTAGGTTCTGGCGACGCCCTTTGACCTACTGTTTATTTTACGACGTTTTACGGACTAAACTAACCTACAATGAGAGAAAAGTGGACAGAAGAAGCTCTGGCATCACTTTTTAAGCTTTTTTTTTTACCTCCTGCAATTTTGTTCTTATGCTAACCTCGCCCTTTGACCTACACTTTTGAAATGACTTACGACATTTTCCTATAAGTCTGCTGTCTCCTCTTACTGTAAGGTCCCTCAGTGTAATCTACTACGACCTGCTCTCAGCGTAATCTGCCACTATGTTTTTTTAAACTCTCATGTGTGATCTTCTACAATATGTGGCCCCCTGCTACGACCTAACGGGACCTCTCTCCTACGATGGTTTTGGGCCCCCCACTGCTACGATGTTTTTTTTCTCCTCATGATGCAAAAAAAATGGTATTGTAGCGGTATTTGAAATCGAGTGTGCTGCGTGAAGGGCATGTTCAGTGAACAATAGGAGAGCTGGAAGAGTACTTCCTGACTTTTCATCGAAAAAAAACGGGGGCGCGATGATGATGTTCAGTTCAGACAATTGGGAATTGGGGGACTAAAATTTTCGGATGCGGATTACGCCACCTCGCAAATCCCTTATAATCCGAAAGCTCTCTGCCGTGGAAACTTCCATATCATCTAGAGAGACTGTTCTGCGAGTTGATTCTAACAGACGTAAAGGGATTTGTGGATGGGACTCCCATGAAACAAGCCTAACAGCCCTTAACGTACTGTGGAAGAAAAAATACACACTCGCAGAACTACACATATTTTCTTTTTAGCATGGATTTTTTGTTTGTGTACCGTTGTTGATAGGAAAAAAATGTGTGTGCGGGACACATTATTAGGCTTTTTTTTATTGCGTTTGATATAAAAGTGGAAGTGGGGTTCGGATCTTAACAGAAAAGTATGAGCCCTTCGATTTACTATGGCGAGGCTCACGATCTTACGTGACACAACTTAACCTAACAATTAATGAACTTGTAAAATTAGAATGAAAAAAAAAACAATGGCGAGCGTAACATGGCGATGACGTGGAGCCTACACGTAACATTGTGATGACTCATATTAAACACCCCTTAATTGTATTACTTATAAGGGTATACTATTGCACAACGTTTTTGCAACAAGTTATTACGTAACATTGTGATGACTCATATCTAATGCCCTTCGTTGTATTAACTATAAGGGAGTAAACTATTACACAACATATTGCAACAAGTTATGACGTAATGTGATGAGTCATATCTAACGTGGCGTCTTCTGATTGGTTAATTATTACAGGTGTTTTCAATACGGTCCGCGCTTTTATTATATATAGACGGCATACACTGCAGATCAGTCAGTCTCGTGAGAGCAGCCGAAGAGTACGGACGTCCTGTCGCAGCGCTCCTCGTTTTTGTAAAAATAATAGGTATTTAACTTTCTTTGATGCTACATACCATCTATTATTTCAAGTTTAAAGGTGTTTCACGTGGTTTTTCATAGTAATTTCGACCAGATTGAATTTTGACGTGATCGTGCGTTTTCTATTTTGTCCCGTAAAATTCTATAAAAATAACATACCTGAAAATTGTATCGCTATATACTAGACTTTTCGATTTCTGTGATTTTGGAGAAAGCAATGGCATCCACAACCAGTTTCAATCGTAAAAATGATAAAACTGAATGTGTTACTTGCGAGAAATTAATATCTAAAACTAATATTAGCAAGCACAGGGCAAGATGCAACGAAACAGCTTCGAGTTTAAATCGTTCGTTACCTTCTAAGCCTTGTGCTCGATGTAGAAAAATGATCAGCATTGCAAATTTAAGTAAGCACCTCAAAATTTGCAAACCATCTACCGGACAAGCATCGAAAAGGAAAATCGATGATCCAGAAACGGAAGCTTCCACTTCCAAGCAAATTAAATTATCTAATGAACGCAAACCAATTAGATCTGCATTCAACGACCAACTCCAGGATTTTTCAATTAAGTCAGAACCAGGCCGTGACATCCTTAGTTTCTTGGATGAAACGAAAACATCTGTACTAAATATTTTAAAAGATAAACTTGAAAACAACTCTATAAAAGTATATGTTGTTCTGTTTTCCGAATACGAGAAAGTTGATGGCACAACGAGTATTTTTTATCATCGTACAAAAAACCAGACTCTTTATTTTGCTGACGTCGAAAATTTGGACAACTTCTATTATAAAGTTACCAATGAGCTGGTTAAGAAACATGACGATTTCGAGGCTAAAGGGTCGGGATGGTCTCTGTGTGGAAGTCCTCACACGTTAACCATTTACGTGAACCAATTCTCGCCTCTTCGCGCTTCCAGCTACGTTCCTCTTCCACCGAACATTCAACACAAGAGGGCTGTGTTAAATATACAGAACAGCGATAACAAGTGTTTCCTTTGGTGTGTGTTGGCTGCACTGCATCCTGTTCATTGCAAAAATAATCCACAGTGGGTTGGACATTACGAACAATACGAGTGCGAGTTTGAAAGTGTAATGTCTGGCATCGAATACCCGGTGACATTGTCGGATATAACAAAGTTTGAAAATCGTGCAGGAAAAAAGCGCATCGCTATTAATGTATATTCCTTCACGTCAGATAAATATCTCGTGCATCCCGTCAGGATAAGCGATGTCGACGATGACGATGCTTGTGTAATAAATCTTCTTCTTATTTCCAACGAGGATGTTCATCACTACATGCTAATTCGTTCTCTATCACGTTTGGTCGGAAGTCAATCAACCAAGCATGCACACCACATCGAAGTTTGCCCAAGGTGTTTGACCACGTTCGACGATCGAAAACAATCCGATTATCGAAATTACACCGGACGTCAAATTGCTATAGAGAAACTTGCAGAACATAAAATTTATTGCGGTGACAACAGACCGACTTGCATGTTGATGCCGAAATCAAAAGAGATCGAAGAATTTAGGATGCATAAGGCATTGTTGAAACATCCCGCAATCATCATTGCTGATTTTGAGTCTTTTCTCAAACCGTTGTCGTACTGCGAACCAGACCCCGAACTTTCTTCCACAACACCGTATCAGTTGCACGAAGCCTCGAGTTTCGGATATGTTGTTGTGCGACAGGATAGGATAGATGAACCGTATGTTTACCGAGGACCAGACGTAATCAAACATTTTTTTGAAAAGATGGTTGAAGAGGTTGAGACCATTGGCAGCCTCTTACGCGAATCGAAACCAATGCTTCCATTATCCAGCGATGAACTTCAATCTCACAATAACATTGAAACGTGTCCGGTGTGCGATCAACGTTTCACCGACGAGAACCGGAAAGTATTTCACCATAATCACTTCACCGGAAACTACATCGGTGGAATCTGTAACACGTGTAATCTAAAGATCCAAAAACCTACGTTTGTCCCCATATACCTTCATAATGGCAGCGGTTACGACTTCCATCTCTTAATTCGGAATCTTGGATATGATAGACAAAAAATAAATATTCTAGCAGAGAATGAAGAAAGGTACATCAGTGTGAGCAAGCGAGTATTGATTCCGGGAACAAACGAAACTGTGGAGATGAGATTTTTAGAGTCTTACAGATTTTTATCTGCCAGCTTGGACGCTCTTGCAAGCAAACTTTCGGCTGAACAATTTAGAATAACGAGAGCTAATTTTCCCACCGTAGACATAGAAATGATTAGACGTAAAGGTATTTATCCTTACGAATATGTTAGTGATAATTCTAAATTTAACAACGACACCCTTCCACCTCAAAAGGAATTTTACAGTCGACTCAGAGAGAAAGGAATCACGGATGATGAATACGAACACGCGCAACGGATGTGGGACAAATTAGGATGTAGGACACTCGGCGATTATCACGATGCCTACTTAAAACTGGACGTGACAATACTCGCGGATGTTTTTCAAGCATTCAGGAAAACGTCGGCGAATATTTACAAATTAGATCCTGCATATTTTTACGGTCTCTCGGGCTTAGCGTGGTCTGCCATGTTATTACAGACAAAAATAAAACTCGAATTGATACCGGACTTAGACATGTTATATTTTATCGAGAGGGGGATACGAGGTGGAATGGTGCAATGCGTACAGAGACATGCAAAAGCAAATAACGTTCACATGACAGAAGAATACGATCCTAATGAACAATCGAAATACATATTTTATGTGGATGCAAATAATTTATACGGACATGCTATGATACAAAAACTTCCTTACGGCGGGTTCGAATGGGTGGATACCACTTCCATTAACATTAATAATTTCAACGACTGTGAATTTGGCTTGTTTATAGAGGTGGACCTCGAATTCCCCGACCATCTACACGATTACTTCAAAGATCTACCTCCTGCACCCGAACTAAAATGTTCGCCTGATTCAAATCAACGTAAACTTCTGTTAACATTGGATAGGAAAGAGAGATACGTTCTCCATTACAAAAATCTTCAATTCTTAATTGAGAAGGGAGTTCAAGTAATAAATGTGAGAAGAATAATGAAATTCAAACATTCCGAGTGGTTAAAACCTTACATTGAAAAAAATACGTATCATAGAACACGCGCCACGTCAGATTTAGATAAAGATTTTTTTAAACTCATGAATAATGCTGTTTACGGAAAAACAATGGAGAATGTCAGGAAGCACGTGGACGTGCGATTAGTTCCCGATTCAAATAAATGTAGAAAATTGATAGCATCGCCGACATTCAAATCACGAAATATATATGATGAAAACCTGGTCCTGTTTGTGATGGATAAAAAAATAATCAAGTTCAACAAACCAATCTACGTGGGGGCGACGGTTTTGGATTTATCTAAACTACATATGTTTGAATTTCATTATAATGTCATGAAACCCTTCTATAATGAAAATATAACACTTTTGTACACGGACACGGACAGTTTTATTTATTCCGTACAGACATCTGACCTCTACAACAATTTGAAACAACCGAAAATGATTGATCATTTCGACACATCTTCCTTCCCTCAACCAAACAGATTTGATCTCCCTTCTCGCAATAAAAAAGTGGTTAGTAAAATGAAGGATGAATGCAACGGAGAAATCATTCTGGAGTTCGCCGGCTTACGTTCCAAAATGTATGTGGTGAAAACAGAAACCAGCATCACCAAAAAAGCCAAAGGTGTTGGTAAAAATACCGTGAAAAACAAGCTTGTGTTCGAGGATTACATCAATTGCCTCTATTCACAGTCGAGGATTCTACGTTTGGAGACAAGGATACAAAGCGTAAACCACGTGCTTACCACAAACAAAGTTAGGAAAGTAGCATTAGATCCGCATGATGATAAAAGATGTATTTTGTCTTGTGGAATCCACACGTTGCCTTGGGGGCACTATCGTTTAGAAATTAGTAAAAATTGTAGGCAATGCAAATGAAAAGAAAAATGAACTTAAATAACTATAACTAAAATAAAAAAAACTTTAACTGTCTCACATACACAATAAATAACTAGCAAGGACAATGAATCTCTTTGGTTTCCGAAAGCAAACAATCGAAACTGTACACCGCACGACGACAGATCATGAATTTCTACCTTCCGTGTTAACTAAACTCAACGGTCTGTTGATCGTTCACCTCAATAGAATTTGGACAAAATTGGACGAGGACGTGGGCAAGATTTTTTACGTGTTCAATAACAATTTACATTTCAACGAAATTCCGATCGGCAGGAAACTTCAAATCACCGTGAATCCGGAGAACGCAGGCGAAATCAAAATTTCTACCGGCAAGAACATTTTTCGAATGAAGCACGACAAGGTGCTTTCTAACATGGCGTACGATATTTCTGCAGGCGATTTACTTTACGTTCAACTCCTCGGAGATTACGACAAACTCATTCCTCTCTTCGTAGAATTACGAATCACCTATCCTATTATAAATAACCGTTAACAAAAAAAAATGCCTAACGACATTTTCGGCCACACGAAGCGTGTGGACCATGCAGAAGAAATTCTCATGCACGACGTTCGAGTCAAAAAGTTGAGGAGCGATTTGATCGCTTTGCAGGAGACCTTAAACAAAAGTTTAGAGTCGAAGATCGCTACGCTCCAAACGCAATGTCTCGATCCTATTCTGAAAATCGATTCCGAACTGAAAACGCTCATAAAAAATTACGTCGACGTACCTTCTTACGACAACGTTCAAAATATACAGTTGAGCGTGGATTCGCTTCAAAATGATTTGGCCAAATTACAGCAATTTCAATCGAAAGATTTGGAAAAATTGAAACTCGAAATCGAAGAACGAACTTCCGCAATTGAAAAGAATTTCTCTGAACTTCAAAGCGTCGTGAATGATATCGATGTAGAACGCTTGCATGTCGTCGTTTCTAATTACAAGAAGAATTCACCGGCACGTTGGAAGAAATTAAATCCAAGTTGCAGACGTTGGAAGATACCATGACGAACCTACCATCGTCGGACGAACTGCAGGTCATCGGTAAAAGCGTCGCGAACATAAAAATTCAATTGGAGGCTTATCAAGATTTCGAACACATTCAAACCACCATCGCTACGCTTCAGTCGTCTCTGGAGTTGATCAACGAAGAAATTAAAAGTATTCACGCTCAAGCAAGCGCGTTGACGAGTATTCAAGACACGTTAAGCAAGGTTCGGCAGAAGATCGAATATTTAGAAAATTTGAACGTCGAATCGAACCTCGCCCATTTTCATCACGTCCTGGACAACATACAGGGTGACTTGGAATCGTTACGGACGAGCGTGCCTTCGAACGAAGAATTGGAAGAATTGAAAACGGCAGCGACGGCGTTATCCGAATCGAGCGACATCAAAAGTTCATTGAGCGATCTCGAAAGTACGGTGGCCAATCTCCCCACCTCCAAAGAATTACACGCTTTGAAAAGGAACGTATCTCGAATGCTGAAACGACTAGAAACGGAAACGGCGAACGTGGAACGGATTCGAGATGAAATTACTTCGCTGGTGTCGACGTTGCCCACTTCGCAGAGCGTCACGGATCTTCATACGCAGTTTACCGAGATGCGAAGCATCGTGAACGATCTTACCGAGAAAAGTTCGAAATTGAATCAAGTCGAGAACCTTCAGAACATTGTCGTCAACGTCAGAGATCAAGTTGGAGTGCTGGAATCCACGCATGAATCGACGCTGGCCTCTTTCGGTGCCAAGTTGCAAGAACTGAACGAAAACTACACGCAGTTGAACGTGGAAGTGAAAATCAAACCGTCATTTTCTGCCGTAACGGATACCATAGTCGAGCATTTGTTGCCCATCGAAAATAAACTTGGAAACGTTCACAGTAATCTGCTCAGCGTCAACACTAAAATCGCCAAATTGTTCACCTTGCAAGCCATCGAAATCAACAGCGTACCCAATCAACAGAGAATCTCCACGTTCGTCGAAGGTAACAAACTGTACATGTTGCATTCTTAATCCGTATTACAAGTTTCTCCTCGATGGCACGATTCAGGTAAACGAATTTTCGTACTGGTCTTACGGCAGAAAAGCTAGCGTTCCCACCATGACGTAGATATCGAATCGTGGTGTCCAGAAAGCAGGAAACATTCCTCTGGCACGTTGGAACGAAACGCGCAACATATATGAAATACACGAAGACGAAGATCTTACCGTTTTCGACGTGAGTGCCGGCGATAAGCTGATCGTTCAAAACACGAGCGAGGTGCCACCCTCTTTGAATCCCATCACGCTCGTGCTTCTCTTCAAACGTAATCTCTAAAAAAAAATGTCTAGGCAAGACATCGTCGAAGAATTGCATAAACCTGCACGCCGCAACTACGAACGTTTGGCGGTGGTAACCAAGGGCATCGATGACCTCTGGCAAAGTGACCTCGTCGAGATGAGTAGCGGCAAACTAAAAAATGTACATAAATTGAACAAGGGCAACAAGTACCTCCTCACCGTCCTAGACACATTTTCGAAATTCGCATGGGCTCTACCTTTGAAAGCCAAAACGGGACCATGCGTCACGGAAGCATTCAAGACAATTTTTCGCGAAAGCGGCACACGACCACGGTTTCTGCACACGGACAACGGTAAAGAATTTTACAACGCCGTATTCCAAAAGTTTATTCAAAAACATGACATTCGACATTATTCGACTTTCAGTCACATCAAAGCCAGCATCGTGGAAAGATTCAATCGAACCTTGAAAACACACATGTGGAAACGATTCACGCTTCGGGGAAATTACAAATGGGTCGACATCCTGCCGGAACTCGTCGACACCTATAATGATACGGTACACAGAACGATAGGCATGAAGCCAGCTGACGTTACGAAATCTGACGAGCAGCGTTTAATTTCTACCGTTTACTGTCCATAGTACACTCCGACTACCAAGAAATCAAAATTCAAAATTGGAGACCAGGTGAGAATCAGCAAATTCAAACGCACCTTCGAGAAGGGATTCATAAAAAATTGGAGCGCGGAACTTTTTACGGTGATTCGAGTTCTACCCGGAAACCGATACACGTATATAATAAAGGATCATAGCGGCGAGATTTTGAAAGGAAAATTTTACGAAGATTAACTCTCTAAAACAAAACACCCCGACACGTACCTCATCGAGAAAGTATTGCGTAGGAAAGTGACAAACTGCTGGGACTTCCGGAAAAGAGTTGGATCGATGCGAACGAAGTGATCTTGTGAGTACGTGGAACGTGGTGAAGCGTCTACCGGATTCGGAAAGTCAAAAAAAAAAAAAAAAAAAAAAAGAACGGCGAGTTGCTTCCCGACAGCATCCGTTGTCTAATCGTAGGACCTTCAGGGTGTGGGAAAACGACACTGCTCGTGGACAATTTTCTCCTCGCACCGAATTGGTTAGATTGGAAGAACAGGCACCTGTACGTGTTCTCGAAAAGTTTGGAGCAATCCAAATACCAGCAACTGATGAAACTGTACGATGGTCTGGACATTGTAACGTTCGCTTCGGAAATAAAACCACTCGACGATTGTCGTGAAAATTCAGTCGTTGTGTTCGACGATGTCATCCTGGAAAATCAAAATGAAATTCGCAACTTTTTCACGCAAGGTCGTCACAAAGGAATGGATTGCTTTTACCTAGCTCAAACGTTTTCCAAAATTCCAAAACAGTTACTACGCGACAAAGCTAATTTCATATGTTTGTTTCGTCAAGATCACACCAACCTCAAGCACTCGTACGATGACTACGTAGGCGGAGACATGAACTACAATCAATTTTCGGAACGCTGCTCTTCTTGCTGGAACAGTGACGATTTCGGATTCGCGACGATCGACATGACGAGGAAACCCAACGACGGAAAATACAGAAACAAAATCAACGACTTTCTAAACGTTGCAACGTTGTGAGAAACGACGTGTATAAATAACGTTATGACGAAACGAAAAATCGAAAACGAAAATCTTAAGCTTCGCGATTACCTCGCGAAACGCTTCAAAGGTTGGAAATCCGAGAATCGCGGATTCTACGAAGAGAAGAAACGTCAAGATCAACCTGTGATCGATGCCATCAGCGATCTAGGTAAAGAAATTAAAAGTGTCACGGAACAAAATAAAAATTTGATCAACGAACTCGTACCACTTGCAGCTAAAAATTACACTGTACCGACGCCCAATTCGAGCATTCCTTCGACACCGTTCGAACTGAAGGATGCACCTGCACGACGTCGAGCCATTGGTAGCACGTCGTCTTCGGATAAAATCGAGTTGGGACCTTTGGCACGAGACTACCTGAGCACGGGGATATTCGACAAGGATGAAGTGTTCGGATTGTATCCGAGCATGGAAACCAACGAGGGTGTCGTGTGGAAGATTGGGAAATCGAAAGTCACCTTCGAAGGCAACGACATTAAAGTTAATTTAGGCGACAAGAATAGTTGGACCACGTATCCCGGCACGGTGGGACTGTGGGAACTCGTTGCCAAAAAGCAGCCGAAAGATTACACCGACGAAGATTACCAGAGTTACAGGGCAATTCTGATCATGACGGATGCCATGTACCAGAACAACGATGCCTCGCAGAATAGGGTGAAATCGAGCAGCGGTGAGAAGTACAGGAATCTCATCAAACCGATTTGGAACGAGGTGAAAAGTGGAAGCGGCGTCAAACGCTACAACACGTTACCCAAAGAATTCGTTTGGGTGGACGACGTGAGGAAACTCATCGACAGATTGTTAGTGATAGCCGGTGAAGAGAATGCAGGCAATCGTAATTTCTACAACGAGAACATGATCAGCACGAAACTTTCCAACTTCATCGTGAACGACGACAAGGGCATAGGTTACCTGATCAAAATTATCAACACGCTGCCTCCGAGATTCTGGAACGTGGCCGAAGGAAAGGGACTCGTGAACGACATCATCAACAAGTTACCTTACGAGATGCATTTACCTGGCTACCAGTACTGCGGACCGGGTACCAAACTCAAGAAAAGATTGGAGAGAGGAGACAAGGGTGTGAATCCGTTGGACGCTGCATGCAAAGATCACGATATCGCTTACAACTTCACTCGCACCGATCTGGATGCACGTCACGAAGCAGACAAGAAATTGGAACATGCCGCTTTCGGGAGGGTCATGAGCAGAGACGCATCGTTGGGTGAACGGGTCGCCGCATTAGGTACCACCATCGCCATGAACACGAAAAATTTGGATGGGGTATATAAATAACATACAGTAAAAAAAAAATAACAACATGTCTTGTATAACCGACTTACCGCCCGAATTGCTATGCATCATATTCAAACATTGTTTAAACGGAGATTGTGAGGATATAGGGAAACTTGTAATCATAGCAAGAACAACACCGGCATTTCGTATCCCATGTGAAATGGTTGTCAAGGACCATCTTCGGGAGATCAGTGGAATGAGGTGCGGTGATCTCGACACTCTTCTTTCGGCCGCAGGGGAAATATTAAACGATATGTTGGACGAACTTCTCGAGGCGAGGCAGGGGAGAAGACAATACACGGATGATTGGTGCAAGTCTGAACAGAAGACCGCAGATATCATCACGCACATGATCTCGTTTTCCCAAGCACGAGCTTTCTTCCTCTAACGCACACAAAAAAATCTTCGATACAAATCGTGAAAAAAAATATACATTTCAAAATAAATGTACGTGTCAAGAAAATATAAGACAAAAAAATATATACGTCAAAAAAAATGTACATGTCAAAAAAAATTGCCATGGAAAATTTTTTATCGTCAAAAAAATATTTGTCTCGTCAAAAAAAGTTGACGTGGACATCGTCAGAAAAAAGTTGCCTTATCGTAAAAATTTTTTATCGTCAAAAAAAATTTGTCACGCCAAAAAAAAGTTGACGTAGAAAAATTATCACCGTCAGAAAAAAAGTTGTCTTATCGTAAAATTTTTTTATCGTCAAAAAAATTGTCTCGTCAAAAAAAACTTGACGTGGAAAAATTATCACCGTCAGAAAAAAAGTTGCCTTATCGTAAAAATTTTTTATCGTCAAGAAAATTTGTCACGCCAAAAAAAAGTTGACGTGGAAAAATTATCACCGTCAGAAAAAAAAGTTGCCTTATCGTAAAAATTTTTTATCGTCAAAAAAATTTGTCTCGTCAAAAAAAAGTTGACGTGGAAAAATTATCACCGTCAGAAAAAAAGTTGCCTTATCGTAAAAATTTTTTATCGTCAAAAAAAATGTCTCGTCAAAAAAAGTTGACGTGGAAAAATTATCACCGTCAGAAAAAAAGTTGCCTTATCGTAAAAAATTTTTATCGTCAAAAAAAAATTGTCACGCCAAAAAAAAAGTTGACGTGGAAAAATTATCACCGTCAGAAAAAAAAGTTGTCTTATAAAAAAATTTTATCGTCAAAAAAAAATTGTCTCGTCAAAAAAAAAGTTCCAAAAAAATGTGCAAGAAAAAAAAGTTCGTGTCAAAAAAATGTATCTGTCAAAAAAAATGTGAAAAAAATGTAGATGTAAAAAATATACGTGTCAAAAAAATACGACAAAAAAAGTTGTCAAAAAAATGTGCAACAAAAAAATGTACGTGTCCAAAAAATGTACGTCAAAAAAAATATACGAGAAAAAATATACGTGTCAAAAAAATGCACAAGACAAAAAATGTACGTGCCAAAAAAAATGTACAAGTAAAAAAAAAACTTGATATATAAATAACACACATCGTGAAAAATAATCTACGAGATCAAAAAAAAATTCTTCGGTATATAAATAACACATTGTGAAAAATTAAAATTCTCTAACACACACACCCTGAAATTTCTCTTCGATATGACTGAAAAAAATGAGTGATCTCCAAGCATTAAAACAAATGCTAAATTTGTCAGTCGAGTATGTAAAAATTCAGGAATTGGAAGTGGACAAACCTTACACGATAACTTCCGGTTCAATTGTTTCTACCCAGTATGGTCCCAAGGTGCGTCTGTTGCTCAACGGACAATACAGTCTATTTTTACCAGATCGATACGCTATCATGTTATCCGACGAGAAGCTATCTATTTTAATCGAGAACAAAACTCGAATCTTGTACAAGGGGACTAAGGAACTTCTTGGTAAGAAAACGAAGCACGTAATAGAATTTGTTTAACGGCTGCGCGGAGTATATAAAATAACATACCTCGAAAAAAAAAATTACACGAGAGAGGGAAACAAAATAAAATCTTGGAACTTATATATATATATATATATAAATAACATACCTTGAAAAAAAAATACACGAGAGAGGGAAACAAAAAAAATCTCAGAACGTATATATATAAATAACATACCGTGAAAATAACATATAGAGCATCAACATGAAGCCCAAGGGTGTCGTGTACCAGATACCATATTCGAATCTGAAAACGCTGGGTGCCCTCGATGGGTTACTCACCAAGAAACAACGCGAGAAGAAACGTTCTTGCTTGTCGAAAGGACACGCAATGAAATTGCTGCACAGCACTCCACAATTGAGACGGTTGCAGCGTTCGCGAAAACAGCAAAAGACAGGGGGGTTCATATTCAGCATCCCGGCCATCCTGGCAGCATTGGGGGCCGTTGGAAGTTTGGCTGGGGGTAGCGCCGCCATCGCGAAAACCGTCATCGACTCGAAGAAGAACAAGGCAGAATTGGAAGAACAGAAACGTCACAACCTGGCCATGGAGAAGAAAGGGGGGAAGGGCGTGATGAGGAAGTTTAAAAAAAAGAAACAGCACTCACCAACCGAGACATTGAATCTCTGATCAAACCATTACAAATCAAACACTACAGAGGCGTTTTCATGTCCGACTCGTTACCTTCAACCGTTAGGAATAGAGAATGCGGAGTAGTCAACTTGGACGGTCAAGAAAATCCAGGCACGCATTGGATATGTTACCACAAAAATGATAAAGCATTCGTTTTCGATTCTTTCGGAGGCGTTCCATCTACAAATTTAGTCCGTTATCTGAAAACGAACAAACCTATATACTACAACAATAAATGCATTCAAAATTTCGGAGACGTGAACTGCGGTCATCTCTGTCTCTCCATGCTCGCGTTTCTCTCTGAAATAAATAAGCCACAGGTGGAAGATTTCCAGAAAGCATTGTGGAACCTGAAACATCACGATGGGCGTGTTCCATCTCACGAGCGAATCTTCGATCTTGAAACTCACGCTGCACGACGACATCGTCTATCCTAAATCCATAGCTCTGCGTGCATTCTACAGCATGTACCTAATACCTAACGTCACGCATCACAACAACAAAATTAGCGTCGCAAGTGAACATATCGTCGTCACGCCAGGTCAATACAATCTTTCTACTTTGCAAGCTCAATTACCCAAAGGCACGTACCTTTCTCAAAATTCAGTCACGCACAGAGTGGAAATCGTATCGGCGACGGAGACCGTGGACCTGGGTACCATAGGAGAACTTTTAGGTTTCGAGAACGACACAAAACTCGAAGCTGGCATCAAGCACACGGGAGCAAACATTCCTAAATTTCTAGCCATAGAGACTTTGAACGTTCACTGCAACGTGGCGGAAGGCATGATCACGAAATCTTCGGACGGGTTGTTGGGAAGTCACAAGCAGACGGGAATCATAGCCACGTTCAAACCCAGTTCCGAATTCATGGAACCGATCATCTACACACCCTCTCCGCCGATCCATTTTCCAGTATGTCGCACCCGCATAGACGACGTAGAGTTGGTAGGTGACGAACGAGAAAGGAGACGTGGTGGATTTCGCAGGTGCCACGACCACTGCCATCGTGGAGATCAACGTATAATAAATAACACATAGTGAAATGGAACAAATCAAAAGTTACGAATTGCAATCTTTCCCTCCCAACCGTCGCACGTTCGCAAATTTGAACGAAGCGAACCGGGAAATCGAATACGACGTGGACGTAGGCGACGGGTTTGTTCATCCTCACAGAGCGGACCTTTACCTTCAATTCGACGTGGTGAAGAAGGAAAGCGGAGACGCGTTTCCCGCAGCAGCAAATTTGATACTCGTGGACAACTTCTTGCCTCACCTGTTCTCGCAGGTGGAGGTGAGGAAACACAACACCGTCATCGACAGAATAGATTATCCAGGTATCACGTCGACGGCGGTGGGAACATTGAAATTATCCAAAACGGACGCAGCATACTATCAAGCGGGGGGGTTCGAAGCGGGAACCAAAATATCGACGAGAAGTCACACGGTACTCTTTCCCATGCGTCTGCTTCCGGGATTCTTCTCGGACTACAAGGAGATCATGTGGAAGGGAGGATTGCGCGTCACCTTCCGAAGTGAGGCCAACGATAACGACGCACTGATGCGATACAGCAACTTGAACGCGGACGGTATCACGCCGCTGCCCAACACTTTACCCGAAGCAGCCAAATGCGTCATCCGGAGCATGGAGTTGAGAATGCCGATCGTGGAATACGAAACGAATTACGCCCTCAAGTACAAAGCGGAGATCTTGAAAAGTTCACAGGTACCGATTCACTTTCACGGTTACCAGTGCGTGCAAAAGTTAGCCTCGGGAAGTCACATGGAATTCGACGTGACGACGCAGTTCAACAACATACAGTTCGACATGCCAGATTTCGTGATCGTACTCTTTCAGACCGGGAGGGACAAGAATCAGGAAAAAGATTCCAGCAAGTTCGACGACTGCAAGATCAAAAATGTTTATCTGAAGAACGGTAGGAACGAAGTGTTCCCGCGCGAGAATTACAACCTCGACACGACCAAAGATGATTACCTCAAACTTTACGAAGCTTACACCTCTTACAAGCGCGTGACCGAGGGAAACGTGGACATGTACTACGCGCCCAGCGAATTCATAACCCACAGGCCGATGTTCGTCATCAACACGACGAAGAGGAAGCAGGTGGTGGTCAACGATCGAACCAACATCAAGATCGTCTGCGAGTTCCACGAAGCCTTGCCCGCCGATACTCTATGCAGCGTCATCCTGGTCGCCGAGAAGTCCTTCGTCCATGACGTGAAGAACGAGAGGGTCACGGAGCAGTTTTAACAGGTTTAACATTTTTTTCTTGCACAACGTAGATAAGAAGTTTTTGCACAATCAGTTACAATAAGAATTTGTAGCAGCACAATGATAATATGCACAATACGAATTTCACCAGTTATCAGTTACAATGTCAATTTCATCAGTTTTTTTTTGCACTATCAGTTACAATATCTTTTTTCATCAGTTACAATGAATACTTTCTCGTTTCAGGTGCTGCAGAACAACGAGCACACACACACACACTAGAAAAAAGCATGTAACTTTATTTGTAACACACACACATATTCTCCATCTTCATCAAGAAAATATTATAATAAACATAATTTTTTTCATCTATCTCACAATAAACTCTATATCAATATAATACAACATCAAATAACACTAGAGTCGTTAGTACACGTTGCATGCATTACGGAGGTTCTCTGTAGAGTTTCATGGAAGTTTGAGAAAAAAAAAACACGTGAAACTCTACAGAGGTGTGGTTATCTATAACCGCAGCCGTTAGAACCTTTTTTTGGTTGGGCACCACGCACCCTGGCGGGGTTATAGGGGCCAGGAATCCTAATAAAAAAACAAAAACTATTATTTGTTTGTTTGTTTGCTTGCGTCACAATGCAGAAATAATGAGAGGCACATCGTTCCGAGAGGTTTACAAAGGTCACGATATATAAACATGGCCGGACGTGGAAAATTACGATAAGGTGCATTCAACCTTCAAGAATGAGAAAGTGCATTTACTCATCACGCTGTGTCAGCGCAATAAATGAGGCGCGGAACGTGGAGAGAAAGTGAATTTTTGAGATTTTGGTGCTGTTTTCTTCGCTGTGTAACATCGTCAGCGCAATAAATGAGGCGCGGAACGTGGAGAGAAAGTGAGTTTTTGAGGTTTTGGTGACGCAGAAACGGTCACACACCACTACTAATGAGAATAAAAATAAAATTGGATAAAGAACACTTATAAAAATCTCCCATGCTGGGGTTCGAACCCGGAAACTTCAGTGGCGAGACCTAAAATCAACCCTTCAGCACTGAGCCGGTGGAATAAGTATTGATCCTCAGAAAGCAGTGACCTACAGAAACATACCAACCTACCCCAATGCGTGCACAGACATGCATAGAAAGGCAATGACCTGATAGCGTATTGATCTTGTAAAACACACGGAAACAAATGTAACAGATGCAGGCCAAAACTCTAAATATAAATAGATTACAACTAGATGTAACAAATATTAGACTTTTTATATAAAATACAATATTCTTGGTCAATATACTAGAAATATGTTTAATATGAATAATAAGAAATTCAGTATATCATACCAAACAGAGCTATAATATGAGGAGCACTGGAAGCAACACCTCTATACTCTTCAACTATTCTCACAATATTAACTGATCTGTAATACGAAAACCCTTTAAGTAGCCTAAGCACGGACCGCATCTGAAACAGTAAGCAAATCAGAAGACACCACAGTAACCCACAGGTGTCTGTCAAGTAGACCGGAAGTGGACCGGAAGTGGACCGGAAGTAAATATGTATAGGTGTGGGTGTGGGTGGGTGTAGGTGGGGGTGGGTGAGTGTGGGTGGGTGTAGGTGTAGGCCAAAAACAGTGTCGAGAAAAACATATTTTTAACAAACTTATGAATAACAATCTGACGGATACAGCTGTAGCCAAATCAATCTGAGAGGGGGTGTCCTCTATTCTCAAAAAATTTCTTGTATAAAAATCTTAAATTTGATAGAGGAGGACACTTAAACAATAAGCTTTTATAGGCATTTTGGCCTAATTTTAGTAATACAAGACCTCCTCTTTTCTCGGGTTTATTATATTGTAAATCACACTAGTTATATTCGATTATTTAGATTTGGACATGATATTTTTGTAGAGAGCGCTTTACGGACCCCAGGTAACATTGGTAACATTGCGCTCTTATTTGTTGTGAATGGAAACTTCCTCTGCAGAGATGTTTCGGCGTCTTGTTCGCTCGGTGTCCAATGTAGTGTTGACCAAATTTCAACTTGAACCTTTTAATAATTATTATTATAATAAATAATAATAAATAATTATAATAAATAATAATTAACTGTGCTAATATCATCTGCCAGGCTGATTAGCACGGTTATCTCTGACGTCATAGCTCTCAACTGAAGATATCTTCGCATCCCAAGACTGTCAGTAGCTTCATTTCTTACTCTTTCGCAGGTGTTCCAGAATCATTGTACGGAAGTTTCCACTCGTCGTCTTTCGAAGAAAATTAAGTTTGCGCTCTCTACTGCCCCAAGGTTTCCATCCCTTCACTCGGAGATATGGCAACACTGCACGAGATGCTATTATATAGCAATCCACTGTTTGGGTGTTTCAAAGTTAGCCTAAGCCAACAAAAGTTGTTCGTTCGATGACTGCTGCCAAGCAAATGATTGCTTGTTTCTTCGGTTATACCGGACATGTGACAACAATTCGCGATTAAAATTACCACCTGAGCGCTAGTGTCGCTTCCAATATGGCCGCTCTATGTAGGATAAATCTTTATTTACATTCAGCAGTAGTACGAAATACCAGCGTGTTGTCGTGGCTGGTATGGTAGAGAAACGTTTAAATTACGCGATATTTTTAAATATTTCAAATGCGATGTGAATTCCAGGAACTGTAACGAAGGTGAAGCTGTGATGAGAACGAAGCATTTAATTATGATAGGCAAAAATAACACGGAAAACGCAGACGAAACTACTAATGTATACGCACTGGTTCTTCAAGGTAGTGCTGTATCATCTGCACCTCATGTTGTAACTGGGATTCTCGGAAATTATTTGAAAATAAAGAAATTGAAATTGGCAGGAGAAAATTGCGAACATATCGTTGCAGTTCTTTCTCGATAGTATCCACGATTTCATGATCAGGCTATCCTCACTGAAAAATACATCGTACTGAATGAAACAGCAACATTAGGATGTCCATTCTGATTTGTGATTCATTCTCAAACTATTTCATCTTCTCCCGACTTGCAACTGTTCCAAATTTCATACATACATAATACATAGATATGGAAAAGTTTTATTTATAAGGTACAATTTAAAACTTTACTTTCATGGCAATATAACATATATTTATCTCTCGAAAAATATAGTGAGCAGACTCGTGCATTTTTCGTAATTTCCTTGCCGAATTAGAGTGTTATTTCCCATGTCAATCTTCTGTCAATCAATTACGTTTTCCCTGATTTATTTACAAACTTCATTTTGTTGATTCCACGGGGTGGAAACACATGAAAACGTTTAATTTGTTCTGACCCATAAAACGATTTAGAGGACAAAAAAAACCTGAACAGTAGACCTTACTCTTTCGCATATTCCCCATGCTTTAAACGACTTCCTACATATACTAGTTCCTGAAAGTCCCACCAGATGGCATATCGGTTAATTTTAATCGCGAATAGCATTAGAAGATCGAAGGACTGTAAATGCTGAGTGGTATACAACAATTTGCTTGCCAGAGGCCATCAATGAATTGCGTAAAACAAATCTAAATCGTCGCATTATTATTCACCACGAAAAAGCCAGTTCCCACTCAGCACACGAAACTGTTGATTTTTTGACCATTAAAAATGTCAAATTAATGACTCATTGTCTGTACTCACCTAATTTATCACCTAATGACTTCTTTTTGTCATGAAAAATAAGATGCGTGGTGAGCCATTTGTGTCGCCTCAAGCAGCTGTTGAAGCATTCCGAACAGCGGTTTCAGAGGTATCAGCTTCAGAGTGGAAAAAAATATTTCAAAATTAGTTTGAGCGTATGCAAAAGTGTATCGATCAGAAGGGTAAATACTTTGAAAAACCATAAAGCCATTCCCAGAATTTCACATGTCTTTTTTCATATTAATTGCAGAAACGTTTCCATCAGTTCTCGTATGTAGAACATTAGTCTAAGTTGATTAGGTATATCTTACGCCTCAAGGCGCAACATATCTTTTAGGACCAACTCCTAAAGTTGACGCGTTTACTTGGTTAACGTGCAAGATCTGAGGTGAGCTGCCGCCAAGAACGTGGGTGAGGATAGACAGCGGGCGAGTTGTTTTCGTTCAATCACACTTAATTTTCAGAAAATGGGCGCAGCTGTCATTCAGCTCGTCTACTACATGTGGAGTCTCAGTCACATCACTGCGGATACGCTGTTGCCGTACTTTGCAACTTCAATCTGGAGACCGTGGGAAGGTGCTTGTGCGCGGAGGGACAACGTGGCGTAGAGTAGATGTGTGGCAACACTGTGCGGTTGCAGCTGTTGGGCGCGTTCCTTGGAGTTCAAAGTAAGCCGGTCGTTAACGTAGCAAGCGTGTCGACTATACCAGGTCGCAGGTCAATTATCCATCTTGGTGGAAACCAACGTTCCCAACTGTACGACCATGACCGTACATGTACGGGAAATTCAGTTCCATTCCCACGTACGGTCCAAAGTCTCTATGTAGTCTCTCTAAAATTTACTTTCCAGAAGATAATTCCACATATCACCAAGAATTAGGAGGTTCGATACGAGTGTTCTGATACTGGTTTTATGAACTAGCATTAAAAAAAATTCCTGCTCACTACAAATATGCTTAACTTTTAAATTTTAACACTTCAACTTTACTTTTGTGGCCTACGTTGGCAATTTTTTTTAAAAAGAAACAAATTAGTTTATTTTATTTTGAACATGTTTTAAATGTTTTAAACAAGAGCCGAAAAGAACATGTTTTAAACAAATACATCGTTTAAAACATAATGCCAAAAGACTTACTTTCTAAAAATAAATATTAATTAGGAATCTGTTAATCATCCAAGCGTTACGTTCCTCAAGGGAACCGGGATAGAATCTGGGTAGTGTAGCTCAGTCATCATTCATCCTTTATGATGGCATACTCGCTGCTCATAGGGAGCTTAAAGGTAACGTGCGAGAGGTAATAACTATACACATAAATGGCAAAACACAACACTTGAGTTTTATACCCTCAAAGACTGGATCAGCATGGTAAACGGAAAAGAATACCTGTATCTGCTTGGAGATCTGATAGAGACCTAATATATTTCATTATGTAAAACTTTATTTTCCTTGATTTTAAGATTTGTTTTTGTTTTATGTCCTTCTTACGTATATTTTGAAGTACTTGAAGGGGAAAACATCAATATAAATAAGGACAATAAGGATATAATACAAATTCGAAGACAACTCGTATCAAATGCAGCATTTTATAATATATACAGGGCATTTTTACAGTTCGTTTCCAAGGCGCAGGAGGTGATTCTACAAGTGAAAATAAACACAGAAGTTCATGTGACGAAATGCCGAAAACGGCACCCATTCGGATTTATTGAAGTGGGAAAAAGTGCGAAATTTATGTTTACAAGGAAATAAGTAATAGCACAACGGCGGCCAAACATATAACCGCGGTGTAGGGGGTGTGTGAAGTTGATGCGCAAGGAATTACCCAAAGGAAGCTAATGGGTCTGTTGAAGTCTTAGAGGTAGGGAAGGATTTTATGGAGTGATTAGCATGGGCAACCCCGGGCGATGTTTTGATGTTTTTTTAAACTGTATTCTACTTTCACATTATAATAAAATCTACTCAATTTTCCTTTGTAATGTTTTATACGTGGAAACATTTATTGTAAAAGTTGATCGTCACAGGTGAAAATATGTGGTTTGCCCATATACAAAAGTGACTGATATTTGAAGTTCTATCACATTTCAAAATTATAAGCTTTGTTCGTTCAACGTTTTATCTAAACTTTTCATACCCTTTTGATTTTATGTTTCTTGGATATATGTTCGTATTATTTCTGTTAAAAGTTCATTTCTAGCATGATTTGAAAAAAATATCTTGAAAAACCCCACTGTGACTTGTACGACGTTAGTTATTTTGTGTATTATCAGCTTGACTAAGCCTTTATTTTACAAGTTTTCTCAAACTGTTGACAATTCTAGAACCTCACAATCTTTTAAAGCAATAATGTTTGCAGGTGGATTTTTCTGAAAAACCCACATGGGGAAAACTGGGCTGGATCCACCCGGACCAACCCTGGATGTAAGGTGTGATCCTTCCACGTAAACACGCTTCCAAAAGTTAAGCACGCGATGGTAAAATCAACAAAAATTGTAAAGTAAAGCTTTGATTAACACAAAATTGCACATGAAGGTAGCAATTGTGTTTATGCATTAAAGAAAACAAGAATTGTGTGCAAAGATAAACAAAAATATTTAGTTTTCGTAAGATATATGAAGATGTTACTTTTGGGTCATTAACATAATGATGTTTAAAGGTAAACCAACCAAACAAAACGTTACAGTAATATCGTATGTGACCAAAACAAAACTTACATAAATATGGTATGTGACCATCGCGGACCTTCACACAAACTTTACAACGATTTTCCATGTTTTCAATGAGGTGATCAACCATCGCAGATGTGAGCAATGGCCATTCCTCCATTAGGGCAGTTTCCAACTCTCTGAGACTGGCTGGAGGAGGTAAACGTGCAGAGATAGCACGCCCGAGGGCACCCCAAAGATTTTCAATTGGATTAAGGTCGGGGGAATACGACGGCCACTCCATACGAGAAATGCCCTCACTTTCCAGGTACTCGTCAAAGATGTTGGCTCTATGGGGACGGGCATTATCGTCTATAAGGAGGAAATCAGGACCAACTGCTGCAGCGTAGAGTTTCACAATGGGGTTTAGGAATTCATCCCTATACCGCGCAGCCGTTACAGAACTGCCTTTAAAGATGTACAGCTCGGTGCGATATCCCATTGAAATTCGAGCCCACACCATGACGCTGCCACCTCTGAATGCGTGATGTTCGATGATGTTCTTGGCCTGATTGCGTATGCCTCGTTCTCTCCAGCCCCTTACACGCTTATCATCCGATTCCAAGTCAAATCTGGACTCGGTTGCACCAATCTGAGACAGTCCAATTGACATGTTGACGACACCACTTTAATCTTGCCCCTCTGGCTTGGACGGTTAGTGCAACACAAACACGTGGTACTCGGACGTACAATCCCTTCATGTGGAGCCTTCGGCGCACAGTACTGGCAGATATTGTCTTACCAAGTGCCGCTGGATGTAACAGTTGTGGAGGTCGCTCGTCGATTCCGCTTTTTACTATAGCAATATACCGATCATCAGAGGGAGCGGTAACTTTTGGATGACCGGGTACATGTCTCCGGACAACTGTTTTACTTGTTTGGATTTTATCCATAATCGAGAAATTACCGAATGATCAACGCCAGCGCTCACTATCTGCAATTCGTCTTTTTTTAGCCATAGAAACACAAATATTATAAAAAATAAACCCACAAGAGTTATAAACACTTCGTATCAGCATTTAAATGCACCTCAACCCTTCAGAATGCAACGAAAGTGTGATGATACTTGCACGATATCCTCGCTTTCATCCTATTTCAAGAACACAGATTAAGCACCTAGGTACAGATGATTCACACTCTACTTACAAAAAGGAAGCTACACATAAAAACTACATCCGCAGCGACTTTCAGCCACTCAAATTCAAATACGCTTTCGAAAATTTGCATTGCGTGCTTAACTTTTGGAAGGCAGTGTAGTACACCTAATAGTCAACCTCACTTGCACCTAGTAATCTCTGGACTGAATTTTGTAGACCAATGAGGACCTAGATTCCAGACCTACAGCCTGTATAATTCTTGTAGGGCTGTGTGTGTGTCTTGTCCTTCTGTGTCTTGTCCTTGCGTGTTCTGATTCCTCCTTTACAGTCTCAGCTTTTACCCGAAGAAAGAATATTTTAGCACTTCAACATTACAGTGCTGTGATATTAGCTTTATGTTAGTTATCGTACAGGGCTGGACCCTGTATAATGTGAAGGGTGTAAAATAGCCTAAGTGTTGATGCACCCAAATTTCATATTCATTCATTCATTCTTAAAGTTTGTATTACTAAACAATATTGCAGCTATATTCTAACTATTTTATGTATCTCCATTTTGAGTGGAATATGCTGAAAGAAAAAAAAGTAACTATTCTATTATTGAAAAGATTTCATTGCAAAATATGTGCTCATTGCTTAAATACATGTTGCATGAAGTTGCATAATGTATATGTGGGGATCTCAAAAAGTACTCCTATTAACTCCCTTAAGGAAGTTGCAGTGGCTAAAATATATTCATGAGATATACTCGTAATGAGTGAAGTTAGAGAAGATGCTCGTTTAATGCAGTCTTTACTCTGTTCATTAACCTGTCGCCTTCATCGCTTGCCTACAAGTTATCCCAGGAATGCGCTCCATTTCATATTGATACAATACTGAAGTTATACGGGAGGTTACGAAAGTAGCCTCGCCGATAGAGGACTGGAGGAGTAACGACTTTAGTCCGGTAGGAGTATAAATGCAAAGTCCGGAAGGACATCGCTCTCATTCGCTCACAGATTACTCAGATACTTCTTCCATACACTTGGCGCGGGAAAACGGAGGACAAGTTGGTCAGAGTCGAAGTACGGGCTCTTGACACGTTATGGACACAGCGTACATCTTTATCTAGGACAGGACTCTACAAGCACTTCAGGCAGGTATGATAATGTGGAGAGAGCATTCTCCCTCAGTTATAACTCATCGTTTCCTTCATGACCGAGGCGGGCCCTTTATCAATTGTTATGAACTTCAAACCTCTCGTTTTATAATTTTATACATCCCGGTGACTCTTGATCCCCGATCTTTATTTGCGTCACACTTCATGGTGGAGATGCTTTTGGCTCTCTCGTAATATTGTACACTCCAGTACAAATTACCTATAAATCTTAATCCCCCCTCCCCAACTAACACTCTCCCTATACAACTTTGTACTGTCTTAATCAAGAATAATCCCTCAACTAACACTTCATAATGGAGACACTTTGTCTTTTTTAAACCATTTTGTACACTCCGGTGCAAGACAGTCCTAAATTTTAAGGAGTGTTTCCCAGTCCCTAGATTTTGTTTGGTAATTAACCTCAACCGTCGAACATTTTCGTTGCGTTCCAATCGTAAAGTTCAATTACATACGAGTACGAATAACTATTTGAATCTGTTTAGTTACATAGTGTGTTTTATCCTGACGTAAATGTATACTTTCAGTGCAATTACCCCCCTAATTATTTTAGTCTCTCTTGTAAGAACGACGTATGAATAGATCACAATTAGAACTGCATGACGAACTAGACCAATCTCTATACCGAATACTAGAATTAACCTCCGCTATTACAGAACACCCGCCCAACCCTCAAGTCCCCTCTGTATATTCACCCAGTGTAACTCGCTCACGAGCAGCGCAAGTTGAATATCCCCAATTTCTACAAGAACTTGCAACACCCGAAAGAATACGTAAAGCACCCGTAACCAGTATTTCCAGTAACAGACCTTCATATATTTACCCCCTACAATGGCCAGTATACCCCAAGCGTTGTATCCTCATCCCTTTAGCAGGCAAAATACTAAACAGATCAAGCAATTCTTCTTTAAATTTGTGTCGATTGCAATCGCGAGTAACTGGAATGACGAGAAAAAGAAATAAATGTTACGCCTCTTTTTGACTGGCATAGCCTTGACCCACTTCCAGGACATTAAGACAAGACCAACCTTTAATGACTTGGCATACGCCCAGATCAAGAACAAACTCAGTACTTTATTTAAGGTAGCCTACATGCCAAGTCAGGCAGTACGGAAACAACTGCTGACTGAACCCATTCATGCCTACGTAATAGCCAAGAAATCTCTAGTATTGCGGTACCTCCCTGGGGCATCCGAAGATCAGATAATGTCATATATAATAACTGGATTGAGTTCAAAATATATTGGGGCCCTAGCTAACAAATAATTATTCTTGAAAACGAAGATCTGATTTCCCATTTACAGAATTTTGAACGTCAAGAAACATTAATTCAGTCTCGTTTAGTTAAAGAACAGAGGGATATAGAGCGCGCATTAGCACAAACAAGGCATAATCAGATAATGACCTCTACCGTCTCCCCCCGCTTCCCAGCTGTTAATTCCTAATGCACAGCCATGGGCGTCCGGAAGGGGGGGGGGGCAAGGGGGGCCGTGGCCCTCCCCTGGAAAATGAAAGTCAACCAAAAAATATGTATTTCACACATATAATTTCATTTTTGCCACAATAATATGTGTTAATTATTGCATGAACACCATAAATTTAAATTTAAGCAATGTTTTTTTAGGGAACAACACTATTTTTGGGAAAAATTTGTCTTCGTTTGCCCCCCCCCCTGGAAAAAAATACCTTCCTTGCCCCTCCCTGGAAAAAATCCTGCGGACGTCCATGTGCACAGCGATACCTTTTCCCACACCGCTGAAAGCATGTCCATCACATTCCTCAAGTCACTCCAAGTCCAACATCGTCCCGCAATGTAACCAATGCTATCATACTTTACCCCAGCAAAGCAACATGTATTGTCACCCAGTTAGTTCGCTAAATCCACACTAGGTGGAGCCTCAATCAGCGCCAAAACAGCAAGTAAGTGACAAAGGGACTCCTAACGTCAAAGTAAATCAAATAGATGAGATTACAGCTCAGTTACAGGGTTTATGTCTCTCCGCAAAAGAAACACAAATTCCCAGCTCTGTAGTTGACTCTTGCGCAAATATCCTCGAATTTGCGCGTAACTCTAATAACACAGCAAATAACAAGGATGGAAGATATAAAAGTGAGGGAAACAACAACCACTTTCCCACTCACAGAAACAACTACAGGACTAATCAAACAAGACAATGCCGTTGAACACTAGAGGTCAATCTAGGGGTTCCAAAAGATTTAAATTACAATATAGAAATACGGCTGATCGGTAGAACACTAATGAACATAAAAATTAGCCTTGTCACTGTGAAGGACTTTTAATTCAATGGAAGCGTCACACTGTAAATTGTTCGTGACAACCATTCATAATGCGCAGCTCTTCGTGTATGTGTCCGATTAAAACCGTATGCAATGGCATGCGAACTTCTCTCCCTAGACATCACTTTGATCTCGATGCATTACCGATGCGCTAAACAAATTTTAATGCATTTTTCTAACACCTCGAAAAAGAACAAATTGGTACAAGAACTCAGTCATAACCTTTTACTGGTTAAAGATACGTCGAAAAACCTTCACCATTGCATTTCTCGTGAAATTCTAGCCTGATTTGATATATCATATCACCCCCTTACCATTTAAAATTTTGAAGTTGAATTCAAGATGGCGGACATCAAGATGGCCGCCGACCGCGTGGGTGGCATCAATGTGGTTCCCCCTTGGCCTGGTAACGCTTGGTCATCACCATTTCCATGTTGCGCGCTGCAGTGGTCTTGTACCGAGGGTGTTAAGTGATTTTTTGAGCCACCCTGTATAAAGAAACAGATTTTTGTCCTGCAAGAATTAATGTTAAGTGCACAGTCATGCAAATTATATGCAGATATACAGAATATGAAAATTTCAAATATTTAAAAAAAAACAGCATAAATAGTAGTAGTAATATTAATAATAACAGTGGTACTAATAATAACAACATTAAAAGCAGTAATAATAATAATAATAATAAAAGTAATAGTTGTAATAATAATAATAATAATAAAAGTTTCTATTACTCTGCCCCTCCTCTGAGAAAAAAATCCGACTGTCGTCCCGCAGTCGGAGCCCAAACCACAGCGCCTTAGACGGAGGAGGACTTTCAATATCATATCAGGATAAAATATTATGGAAAATATTAGGATCTAGTAGAGAACAAAATTATTGGAGATGAATACATAAGCACACACATTAATACATAATACTACACATATATGCACCTACACATACACACACCTGTATGTATGTGTGTGCCGACCGCTGTGGCGGATAGGTTAGCACATCGCGCTAAAACGCCAGGGGTCCCTGGTTCGAATACAGCCCGGGCATAGATGTTTGTGAGTGTCCATTCATCAATTTCATCATATCATCACTCATCCCCATCTTCGCAAATTAGCCAAAAGTGGTACAAAAAGCAAATTAAATTATGTAAATTTAAAAAAAAAACAGTTTTGTGTGAATATTCTTCTATCAACTACAGGGTTCGACTCCCAAACAAAGCATGGCTGTTTTGTGTGAGTATTCTTCCTTCAATTACCATTTATACATCTCTCTCTCTCTCTCTCTCTCTCTCTCTCTTTCTCATTTTCTCTTTCTCTGTCTCGTTTTTCATTCTCTCTCTCTCTCCCTCTTTTTTATTTCCTCTCTCTCTCTCTCTCTCTGTGTTTTGTGTGTGTGTGTTCTCTCTTTCTCATTTCCTCTTTCTCTCTCTGTCTCATTCTCTCTCTGTCTCTTTCTCTCTTCCTCTTTCTCATTTTTCTCTTACTCTCTCTCTCTTTATTCTCTTTCTTTTCCATTGATACTTCCGCTCATCACCTGATGTCGCCAAGGTCAAATGAGTTCAATTACACCGGATATCGTCTAGACTCACTGGTATGCGGATGTAACATGACACCTGTTGCATCAGATTTTCTGCTGTGTCATGGATTTATCCGCAAGCCCTCCTACTGAACCATATCTCATTATTGTCCCCAACCCACAAATGGTCGCAGAAACGTGTCCAGCATGTGCCTATAACGTTCACCATTCTGTCGCCCAAAAGCGGCAGTTATGTTTATTAACAAACCTACTGAAGTGGAAGTGGGCCTCATCAGTTTCCTGGCGAAATTTGGTTGTTCCAGCACAAGGAACTCATATGCAAACTGTACCCTTTTTTGCATGTCTCTAGGCGTTAATGTGTGAACAATTTAAAGTTCATAGGGAAATGTCAGCAGGTACGATTCTGCGCAACGACGTTTTAGGTATACTCAGCTCCTGCGAACGACGGCGAAGTGATTTATGGGGACTCTTTAAGACTGACGTACGGACTGTCTCGATCTTCTCTGCAGTGCGAGACGATCTTGGACGTCCAGATCGGGGTTTGGCAGCAACATTATTTGTGGCACGTAACTGATCAACACATCGCCGTATGGCATGTTTTGAGGGGGCAATGCGAACATTAATTTGCCGTCTGTATGCTCGCTGAGTTTGCACAATGCTCCGTCCATTGCAAAAGTAAAGTTCAACGATGGAAGCACGTTCTGCGATAGTCCACCTGTTCATGTTCAAAACTCCACACCCACAGCTCTAACCTGCAGGAGAGAGAAGGGAAATAATTTGTACACTCTAGTAATAATTCGTGTTTCAAAGACGGTTAACTTCTTTTGGTACACCCTGTGTATTTAAAATATATTGGTATTTCATGTGAAAGTGCCCCTGAACCTGTATTTTTAAAATTAAATACAAGGTTGTAACTTTATTCCATCTTTTGAGTAAACACTCTAAAATTGTCATTTGCATAATAATTCAAGTATTATAACAAATTAAGTTAGAAGGTAAAAGGTATTTTACATATTACTGTTTGCTTATTTTAACTTTCTAAGTACTTGTGTTTTGTATTAAGTCCCGCTCGTGACATAAAAAAACAATTATCCTTCTTTAAGTGTTACATTTCCCCTCAACTCCATTAGAATATTAAAAAAAAAATTAAAATAAACTTCTTATTAAGTGAAGAGGAAATGTTTCGTCTGTTTTACCCGTGACACAAAAATGTTCACTTATAGCTACAAATCTGGGAAAGTATTTTAAGGGTAGTTCTGTTTAATCAACAGTTTTAAGTTTCATATTTCATTGCACAGAAACTGTAAGATGAATGTTGCTCAACTATCAGTAGAATAGTTACTATAATAACACAAATGCAGTCCACGTGTCCCATCCGTGACAATGGAATGCCCCCCTGGGAATCTGTAAAGACGGGACATTTTGATACGGGGGATTAGAGAAGAGAAAAATAGTGGCGAGAGATTGAGTCATGGAAATGAATAGTATTGGGGATCCCATTACATACGTTACTTACCGCTGAAGAGAAGGGTAGGCTTATGACTTGATGATGACGTTCATTGGATGACGACCATTTCTATAGTCGTCAAGGCACATCCTGCATAACTTGACGTCACACGTCCAAAGGAATCTGAGCGATTCTTCAGTTGTAGCAGGTTGAGTCGTCGGTCCTGTCCTGATTCCACTTTAAACTGTGGGTCTGGTCCGAATGAACGTTCAGAGCTCCTTCTGCTATCACCACTAGACGGAAGGTTGCTCTCTTTGTATGTAGCAGGTACATCCCTTTGCTACGATCTACAAGGACAGCAGAAGTGGTACGGGCAGCTCTCAGTAGTTAATAAGCCACACAACGGCGTCAACGTGGCTACCATCTGTGGGGGCCTCTTTTGTTTCAGTTGGAGAGGGACCATATACGCCGACTCCATGGGGCTTGGGGGGGCTCGAGCCCCCCCAATGTTAGCGATGTGGGGGCAGAGCCCCCCAAATAATTTTGCGTAAGAGGATCTAATGTATTATTTTGCTTCTCTTGTAAAGTTTACTCTGAATTGTGCCACATGAACTTAACTTTAAATACACATTTGAAATGTTCTAGACCATCAACTTTGGGGGGCTGAGACCGCTAAACCATCAAGTTTGGGGGGGCTATGTCCAGAGACAGCAAAACACATGACTTATTACTATATACTAAGTACGTAATTATGAGTATTGTCAAAATTTTTACTAAAAAGAGTTTCAGAAGACGATGTGCATGAACTAGGGGAGTGGATGGGACGTTCGGGCTCTCCCATGACATTCAGAACGAGATCATTGATATATTAGGGAGATCTGTTTTGCGCTCCGTGGTAGCATATATTAAAAGTCGGGAATATATTGCTATTATGGTTGACGAAACTTGTGACATATACATCCATAGACAATTAATATTCTGCATTCGAACTGTGAATAAAAATTTTGATATTTTTGAGGAATTCATGGGCTTTCATGAGATTCCGAACACTGAGGCCAAAACTTAAAAAAAGGGAGAGAGTGAGTCATTCCTTAATTTATTTCAGTGATCAGAGCCCCCCAATAATTTTGACAAGTCGGCGCCCCTGAGGGACCCAAGTCCATTCGTACCGTACGGCCTTGCGCTGGGAACCAACCATGTTGCTTCTAGGTTGTAACAGCCTCATTGACTTCAATGTGGTCGTTACAAGTCAGACATATTAGTGACTGTATTGCACGTGCAACAATGCATCAATATTGACACTAACTAAGAACCCGAGATCGAATCCCAGAACAAGCATGTGTGTTTCTCTCTGCTTTCCTGCATGGACGTCGGGAGGGAGGTCGAGCAGGTCCCTGAACCAAGTTACAAAAAAGCAGAGAGCTTAATTTCTTTTCTTGGATGCTGTAACCATGCATTTCAGTACACTAACTGCATAAAATGAAAAAAAAAATGAAAAACAGTTGGGTTCGATGTAGTTATAATTGTATAATCATTGTCACAATTATAATAATTATTCTTATTATTTCCACTATCAGGGCCCGATCCCCACCCCTAAATTTCTGGCGTCGCCCATGCTATCCTCGCTTCACAATTTCTTCTCTCATCCACGTACATCGTCGCTTTCAACCAAAACAAGCAAAATATCAAAAAAATATCAGTACGGCTGCTAATTTTCTTATGAAGGTAATGCGGCTTAGTTAGGTTTTGGAATATATTGTGTAGATTTGTTTGTCTTGAAATGCGGTACGTGAATTGATGGAAACAGTTATAGTTGTGGTGTGATTTGCAGTCACGAAATGGCATTAATTTGGGAAGAAAAGTAAAATAAAATTAATTAATAAATAGCATGCGTAACACAAGAAGGAACATCGCAATGTGATTCAGGTGTTGGATTGTGTACTAGAGTTTATTTTTCTATGTTATTAGAATATAAATAGTATCCTGAGAGATATTTCATACAGAGGCGACAAACCACAAGTGTCGCTTGGAAGCTAGCAGGCCGTAATCAACTTATTATGTTGATTGGACATTATTAATGAAAAATATCTTGAGTCTTGAACATTGCAGGGCGATGTTCTCTTCTTGTGATACTGCAACATACGAAATGCTTGTTTTCTGACGCAAGTCTCGTGTCCAGAACAGTCTTATGAAATGTATTTGCTGTTACGTATGGTAACAGGAAATAATTACAGCGGTTGCAAAAACGTTTGCGAACTGCCAAATGTGCGAGACGTTATACGTAAACAGGCGGAAAATTGTATTCATAAAATCACGTCACATTTGACAGTGTTAGTCAATAGAGAGTCGTGGAACAGTGTGTTAAGGTGTTGGATTAAATCCTTCTTATTTTACTATTTCGAAGAACAATAATTTTTAAGGTAGAACAACAGTCGTTCCGTTCCGCTCTTTATTTCTTATAAATTCTTACACATTCCTTTAATTGATTTAGAGAATAAATAAAAGTATTGCTTGCTTTTCTGTCATTGGCCTAGACAGTGGAATTATGCGTGAAAAGTTCCTGAAAGCCCAGATTGGTTAAATCATTTATTGACAATCGTGAACTTTTTGTTTAATAGATAATATTTGGTTTTATACTACGGGAGAACATTTGTTGAATTTCCTTTCTTGCTCTTTTGAGATATATATATACTCTTCTACAAGTAGCAATGGCGTTTGGGAAAGGTTAAAAAAATGCCTTGGTATTCAAAGGCAGATAAGCTTGGCAGCCTAGCTTGTTCGCGTTCATGAGTCACGCTTCACAAGGCCGCTTCTTATCGCAAAAGATTGTGCGTCGATGCACAGCGTCTACACCCAGCAAATTACAAGTGACCAGAGTCGAATTTTAAAGACAAACTGAAGAATAATAGATTTCATCAGAGGCGGCTAGGTGGGCACTAGCTCAACATGCAATAAGTAATGATTCCTGGCAAACAAAAATGCTTATTGAATGAGTATTCGGATAGTAATACGTGCTTTATCGTGTAACATGTAAGATATTATTGGGATTACCGCGTAGTAAGGCAGCCGATCCATGAAAAACAAAATAAAATTGAATGGTTGGTTTAATATAGATAAATATTTTTTTTATTAATTTTTTTCATTCCCTTCTTTTTCTTATTTTAATAATAACAATAACGCATGGCTCAACAGCTCTCGAAGGGCCTTGGCCTATCTCCCGACTGCCAGTCTTCCTCCCACAATCCTTCCTAGTGATCTTCAACCAGATGGAGTGACGTGGGGTCAGCACGTCGAACCCTCAACCATTATGAGTTATTCACCTGATGTTTACAATTTCGTTCCTGTTCGACACGGGCGGGACCCTACTTCTGGTTTTGAAAGAGTAACATGGATTATAAAGATGTAAGGGTAATATCTTGCAGAAAAGACGACAATCATTGCGTTGCTGTTGGTTGCAATATGAGGTCCAGAACGAATAATTTTTCTCAAGTATCTGTGAATCTTTTTTCGATAGACCAGATACGAAAACTCAGTGGATTCAGGCAGTAATGCAAAAACACTGTGAACCACGACATGAGAAGGTAAGCCCTAGACACGTCACTTCATCGCCGTTAAATAAACCCAATGAAATATTTAAGTGTTTTTAAATTATAATTTTCTAACGCACATATGTTGGCATAAATTTAAATGATGTAAATTTTACAACCATGCATGTTTTTATCTGTGGAAGAAAGAACAATTAAGAGAGCTGTGTTCTAGTGATACACAATGTCGAAAAATTATCCATTCTGATATAATCAGAGTACATTTCAGTTTTTGTTTTTTTTTTGTTTTAAGTACACTTTATGCACAGTAAGACTATTCGGTACTCAACCTAGAGTTTAAGCCACATTGTGCCTCCACCAGATATCGAATGTAAAAATTGATCTGTGGTTTTATTAATGAGAAATAAAATGTGCGCTTTATAACTATTAGGCTAAGCAGAATATCTTTGTTTTCATGGGTGTATTTAATCTTCCTTTTACCTTTAAGAATTTATTATTATTTACTTATTTTTTAATATAAAAAGTCTGTTACTTAATTTATAAGCGAATCAACTTTCTTGTTTAATGTATATACCAACGAAACCATTGGGTTCGATACCCGGTCGAGGCACATAGTGGTTCGGATTCCACTTAAACTGTAGATCCAGTCCCGATTAGCCTTACTGTGCACAAAGTGGACTAAAACATCAACTCAAAACAAAAAAACAAAAAACGAAACCATTGGTAGAGGATCAACATTGTCTCAGTAAAGATTTCTATTGTTCCATAAATCTTCATCCAATGGCTCCGGGAACTGGTTAATTTCTTCGAGGTATCTTTAATTCTCTGTCACTTAAAAATTTCAAGTGATCCATTTTGTATCCGCTCCTTTTTAACAAAGTAAGCTCGAAGACAATCTCTATTCCACTAGCTTATATTGGAAACTTGGTCAAACCGGAAGTTCTTTTATCGCCTTCGATAATCGAATTGTCTGATCGACTATTTTTTGTTTACCCAGGAACATCCCCCATAGGAGATTTACGAGACCGGGTTACGCTACTCACTGGTAGCTCCCCAATTTCCTCACGATGGTGGGTTGCCACCGGTCCTATATACAGGCCGAGAACCCAGAGACTGAACCCAGGCGGACACGAACACATGCCGTCCCGCAGTCGGAGTCCAAAGCACAGCGCCTTAGACCTCACGATCACGGAGGAGGACTTTTCTTATTTTACTTTTGGCTAATCGCGAGGATGAGGATGAATAATGAATAGAAAAATAAAAAGATGGTCACTCACAAAGAACAGGACGGGTCTTCAACCTCTTAGGTGACGAGTTCAAGCCCTAAATATGAGGATTTCAACCATAGACCTCAATTTTGAAATAATATATAAACAAAATGACTATTTACACTAAACTTCTTATCAAGGCCAAAATAGTTTGTAACTGTGAAACTACCCCCTGAATGCAAATTGAAAACATTGAGTAAGAATTAAATGTGTGGCACACAATTAACTGTGCCCTGTTCCAGCATGTCTGGAGCAAAGCCGCGCAAAGCGGAAGAGAATGGGGAAAGAGGGGAAGGGGGATCGAGTAGACAGAGCGAGGCAGTACACGCTGCTGGAAAGGCTGGTAACTGAAGTGGATCTCCTCCCTCCACGCAATCCCGTTCCTCTCATGTGTTCATCTCTGCTCAGATACTTGTTTTGTTCACCTTCTCCAGAGATAAGTGGGACAGAGTGTAGTTCGCATACATGTAGCAAGTAAGGCAATTTATCTCAGAATGAAAATTCTACAGAGTTTTCAAACATTTGTTTCAGCAATGATGACTGGACACGGATCACACGTAATCCCTTGCCAAAATCTAGTGGTCTAAAATCATTTGAAAATCTGAATGGATCTGTTTACAGATACCAAGTTATAAGGAACTATTTCGTAGATGTTCATGTAACCGTTATAAAATTACAAATAAAATATATTCACAACCTTAGATATACTAATACGAAGAAAGAAGTTCAGAGTAAGATTTCAAATGCATGTGTATAAAGTAATTATAGAAGTACAGAGCAATATGAGAGTATTGATTTTTTTCAGGATAACGTTTACAATATTGAGGCGACAGAATAATTAAGGATGTAGTGTATTGGTTAGAGTTCCTGAGAGCATTGTAAGCGGTCCTAGGTTCGATCCTCCTTACGAAGTGTTCTTTCTTTTTCTTTTTAAAAATATTTCTCCTTCTATTAAACAAGAGCATGGCAGCATTATCTGTAATAATAGTGTATAGTGGCTAGATTCTCCTAAAACTGGAATTTACTAAAAAAAGATTAAAAAAATGAATTGACACACAATCAAAGGGATATTTTCACGTATCAGATCTTGAATTATGATACTCTAACGATAATTGTGTTCTGCTTCAAAGACATTGACAAATATTAATGAAATAACCATTTATATATGTGGCAATTCAGGACACACTAATCTTACCCCTTTTTCCACTCGAGTTCAATGCAAAGATACCTTCACAAATATCGACTGAAAAGTTTCTATCATGTGCAATTCTCCATTAAATGTTTTCGCCGAGTCGTATTACCTTCGTTTTCATTGTAACAAAGAAGTATTCTTTACACATGACATGTAGGAGGGGGATTGGATCTGCATTTCATATTGGTGAGCTCCTTCTACCTGTGTTCAGGAGCGAAAGCTTGTGGGGTAGTGGTTACCGTTAAGAATTGATAATCTGATGGTCGAAGGTTCAAACCCCTCCGGTGGAAGAAACTTTTCGTACGTTTTAGACATATCCCATTGCGTTCATTGTCCACGCCGTATGAAACGGAATGATTCAGTTTGGAATTAACGATGGGAGGAGGGGAAATGTTAAATAACAAAATTTCAATTTCAACGAACCGAGAAGAGGAGAAAAATTGGATAATTCTTATAAATATGAAAATTACATTCATGATTTTAGTGGTATAATCGCAGGTAAAATCAAAGATCTTACGTGGAAGATTTTATCTTGCTCTGAACTCGGCCAAAAGGAATTTCGCACCGATCTAATACATTCTCCAATACATTATAAAATATTAATGAATGTTTCATGTCGATAATTTTATCAATGCATCAGTTCTTGACGCCGAGACGTATTTTCTGCAACTACCCCTTCTCTCCTCTCGTCTCCAGTCCCTCTCCTTCTTCTCTCCCGTCCTTCTCCTCTATTTTTATCTCATACCGCCTTCCCTACTTTTCTCGCCACTTGTCTTCATCCCACTTTTCTCCACTCCTCTTATCTCCTCCCTTGTCTTATATTTCCGACTCCACGGCACTGTTCTCCTCATCTTTTCGTTCTTCTCTCTTTCTCTCTTTTACTCTACTCTCCACTTCCCTCTTCTCGTCTCCTCCTCTCCTCTCCAAACTCCTTTCCTCCTCTTCTATCACCTCGCTTTCCTTCCTCTCTTCTCTCCTCTTTGCTCCATTTTCCTCATCTCTCCTCGCATCTTTTTCTTTTCCACTCATTACTTCTCCTATCCACTTCCTCTTTCCTCTATTTTCTTCCCTTCTTTACTTTTCCTCTTCTCCTTTTGCTTTCTCTTTTTTCCTCTCCTTTGTTCCCTTCCGTTTCCTCTCTCCACTTTTCCTTTGTGTAGACTCATCAACAATGAAAAACTAGAAAATCGACGTTGTTTCTTTCTGCGAGTATTGCAACAAATGTAATACTGATTTTTTTTCTAGTTTTATGCAATAATATTTGGATATCTTTCTTTCGCGTATTTTATAAATACCTAATGTGCATGTGGCAACCCTGAAATTGAGCCTAACTCTACATGCAACCCACCAACGCCTTGTGTAAATTGGGTTGCCTAGTTTAAAATGTCGTTGTCCTAAAACTTTTGAGAGACACTGTACACACAAAATATACGACCATTTGAAACAGATGTAGCCTATCATTTTGTAACACCCTGCTTGTAGTCTGACGTAACATACAATATGGACAGCTTCCTGCAATATGACTAAAGATCGAATGTGTTCTTTCATACTCTAAGATCAGCCCTGGATCGTACTTGGTTTGATGGGTCTATTGAGCCTTGGCTTAACGCTCAGTAACTCTTCGAGGCTTGAGTCTCCTCGGCTCAAGGTTAATCCGGCTGCTTCAGTTCTCGATGAAAGTTCCCTCGTAATTCTGGGTCAAAGGTTCTCAATCTACTTATAGATCTTGACCAAGATTCTACAAGCAGTCGACAATCCTTCTTCCCACTAGGTTCTGTCGATATCCAGTTAAGTATCCAACTTCCTTTTCTCTCTCCAGCCTCTGACCAGAGAACCGAAATTTTTTTCCGTAACCACAGAATAAGAGAAGGTGTGCTCTGACTAGAGCTACAAACGTTGACTACTAACAGTCTATCGGCCGATCCCGAATTCCGGTATATCTTAAGACAATCACAACCCTCTCAATTATATCTCCTGACCAGGAGCATAAAACAGAGAGAACATAAGCCTTCTGACCAGAAGAGCTAAGTAACTGTCCTAAGGTAATCCCAGAATGAACTAATTTCTAATATCGAAGTGGGTGTAAAAGCAGAAGTTCGAGCGTTGAAAGAAAAGACGGTTATACGAATTCCGCATTTATCAGCAGTTCGAATACAAAAGGCCACGGGCCACCGAGCTTCGCTGCTTATATAGCATTTCTCGGTGCCGTGATGGATTTACAAACTTTTATCTTAACACCAATTTTACATCACAATAAAATACAAATTAATTAAATATCAATGAGAAATATAATCAGTTACATGTAAAAAATTACTATTTTTACCCTTTTGTGATTAATAAATATGCAATAGAATTTTAATTGTTACACTCAGTATTTAATTTGACCAGGGAGTATGGCTTCTTTCAACTCCCCTCTCTCCCTGCAACGGCCTAGCGATATGACAACAAAGAAAGATAAAAAAAAATTAAAACGTCAAAATATCAAAAATATTTATATACAGGTTTTGTTTTGCGCGGGCATAGCTTTTTTTTGCGTTAACGTAACTAAGTTCTGAAAATACTGTCTTGCAGTTAAAGAATCAGCGATTATTATAATATAAGTCTAATTATTGTCCGCCAAGGGACACAAAAGATACAGAGTGGGAAAAACAGCCTAATCTTTCGTCTTTTCTCCGCGACAACGTTTTCATAAGGTAGAGTCTGCCTGGCTCTTAAACAATAGCATTAGCTTTCCTGCATTGTTGTCACCGATAATAAACTTCCAGCTCAACTTGCTGGCAGAAAGGAGCAAACTCTTGGAACTTATAACTAAAGCCCAGATTTTTATGTAATATCAACCCCTAAAATATGTACATAAATATGTAATAAAAATGTCTGAAATATGTAAAAAATATGTAAATTCATAATGAAATATGTACTATATTTATTCCAAACGTTACTTCCTATTTTTGTTACATTTTTTCGTCACAAAGGGATATGTTTATTTAAAAAAGACTTACAAAAATTGAAGTTACAATATTACAATGCTTACATTAAGTATTTTTTATGTGCTTATAGAGCAAAAATATTAACCACAATTTGAATATATTCAATATTTAATATACAATGTCAGTAGTATTGATCCCCGCCAACGTCGGTCGCTATTTAATATTCGCAATTAATTTGCACGTACTTATAACTAATTTGCACGGGTTTTAATTAATTTGCACGTACTTAGAGTACTTTACATTTATGTATTTGCATGTTTATAACTTTTTATGAATATATAATTATTTATTTTATGAAAAATATGTATATAGAAGGTAATTAGAGGTACTAAATGCTATGCATATGTTTTTATATTCATTACTGCAAAGTATGTAATGTATAAATCGATAATATTAATGTTTATAATATTGAAAATAAGTTTTCTATGGTTTATGAACCGCTATGAACGGTGGTAATGGGTGTAGGTACAGGTCCAATTACGATTGGGGACGGTCCCGGTACTCGAACCCGTGATATGTAATATTATTAATTAGTACTATGTAATAATGTATGTTATTATGTTATGAAAGACGATGGTACGAGATGCCAGACAGGAGACTGTGAACTCCGCGCAGGTAGAGGAGAAAGGAATTTGGGGGAGTGTGCGTTCAAGGTCAAATGACGTCAGAACGTCAGAACAAAGAAGGAACCTGATTCACCAATCAGAGAACGTGTCGGTAGATTTTCAGAACCGGTTTTTTCAAGGTTAACCAGTACGCAAGAACAGGGGAAAGCTATGCAATACTGTAGGGCAGGGGAGGGGTTCAACCAGACAACAAAGGATGTCTGGAAATGCGCAGCAAGGGTCAAATCTCTGAAGCTATGCGTCGCTTGTAGAACTGGTTTCAGCCGCCAATTAATATTCCGCTCAGGTTTGCCTTTAAGGCACAGGACGCTTTAGCGCAGGTTTTTTTTATCTGTACTATGAAGAAGGGAGAGCTATTAGGGACGGGGCCTACAGTTTTCACCATTTGCTTTTATCACGGGGTAACGAACCTAGGACCCTTTGATTATTGATTTAGGTAGTAAATGTATGTTACTGTGTGCTATTTAACTTAATTTTGAGTTTATTTTTTACCAAACTTTGACTTTATGTCAAACATTTTCACAGCTTATCCTTATTTTTACAAAAATAACACTATTTGTACTATTCAGGCAACATTTTTTATTAAATTTTGGACTCGCAAAGATATTTTTACAACTTTTAACTTATTATTTTACAACTTTAAGTTAATTTTTTACCAAAATAACACTATTTGTACTATTCAAGCAACATTGTTTATTAAATTTTGGACTCACAAAGACATTTTTTTCTACGTTTAACTTATTATTTTACAACTTTATATTAATTTTTTACCAAAATAACACTATTTGTACTAATCAGGCAACATTTTTTATTAAATTTTGGACTCACAAAGACATTTTTTCAACTTTTAACTTATTATTTTACAACTTTATGTTAATTTTCACCAAAATAACACTATTTGTACTATTCAGGCAACATTTTTTATTAAATTTTGTATTTACAAAGAGATTTTTTCAACTTTTAATTTATTATTTACAAGTTTATGCCTATTTTTTTACTCAAATAACACAATTCTATCTGTTCAGGAAAGACTTTTAGTTACATTTTCGACACACAAAGTGTGTGTTCTCAACTTCTATCTGTTTATTTCACAAGTTTAGGCTTAATATTACCAAAATAACACAATTTAATCCAGTCAGGAAGGATTTGTTATTATATTTTGGATGCACAAAGAGAGGTTTTCAACTTTTTTATTGATTTTTTGCAGGGTATGTATTAATTTTTATTTATTTTGTTTTGTATCATATATACATTTACAAATTTTTAACTTAGAGTTTAGTATTTATTTAATTTTTTCAAAAACACTAAAAAAAAGTACTTTTAGCTAAAATGTAAGCCACAGAATATATTATTATTATTATTATTATTAGGGTTTACTGATTTCCACTATGCTATTTTTGGTTCTGTATTTCTATATGTATTTATTTAGGGCAGGTTACGCCTGCCACGTAGGAAAGTTTGTTTATTTTAGAGTTTGCTGAGTATTTTGTTACTGCTATACTAGGTAAAAGTTTTCTAAATATACCAGATAGAGCTCTATATACTTTTGTTTTTGCTATTTTGGAGATGATGCGATCAGCACCACTCTCCATCTGCTTTTTATTTTATGTACCCAATATTATTTTGAGGCTTAGTGAATTCTAGAGCCTATTTATGCAGGAGAGAGGAGAGAGGACTTGAAAATTTTGATCTCAGACAACCCACAACTATTTGTCAGAGTATTTTAAAGGATATTTTATACTTATTATGTGCCACTAGAATATCAAAGCTTGCTTAATTTTTATGTCTGTAACGCATTTATTGTATTTCTAGCTAAGGCTTACTGGATAAAGTACACGAAATGTTTAACATTTCAACTATTTGCTTTTATACGAGGGCAATTTTTTAGTGTAACGAAAATTATGATGTGTCTATGAGGTCTGAAACCCCTTTACCGAGAGTCCATATTTGGACGCTTACTAATATTGTTTTTTCCCCTTACATATAACAATTTAACAATATAATTACAATACGAAGTTAACAGACGGCTTAGGGGCCTAGGTCCACTTTCCAAACTTTTTACTATTCTAGAAGAATTATTTAGATTTATAGCCTTTTTCAAGGTATTTTTGAAGTATTACTGGCTTCTTTGGGTGCATCAACACTTGGGTTATTTCCATTTGGTTTATTATACGAGGTTTATTTTTTACTCTAAGATCAATATATGTCTCCGAGGACTAAAATACATTTATTGAAGCTAAAAGCTTAGGCTGTAACTAGGGACTTAGCATGTATATCGACAATTTATAGGACAACACGAACCTTACAAAGGATTATAGGTGACGTACGACCACACGCCAGAGCTTTGTTAATCTGCAAGAAGCAGTTGCAACTAATGCTATGAGGATATAATGTTAATTTTTCATTGTTTCACAAGGAGGCTATTTTTTACACAACCAATATTTGCTTTTTCAAGTAACTACATGTACCAGAAGCACACATGCCAAAACTAACTAGATTTTGATTTATACTATCTCAGGTGCTAAATGTATCAAGAACACTGATTGTACATATTTTTGAGAATCCAACTATATCAGGATTTTTCTATGTAAGTATATTTTTATTGACTGGCTTATTTAACAGATCAAACAGAAAGACGGCAAAATTCACTAAATGTAGGTGATTGCATGAAAATAACTAGATCAAGGGGTGACCAACAGTGAGCTGAATGTATATATAGAGGGTTGCGCTCTATTATTCTCACCTTCGCTGGATTGGCGAAGGAACGCACTTGTGGGCGGTAGAACCTGAACGGGCTCCACCATGGCATCGGAGACTCGAAGCAGATGTTTTGGAGGATGAACCCAAGTAGGGTCATAGGCGCTACGACCAATTTGGTCATTGCTTTTTATATGAGGAACCAATTTGGCCCACTCCCAAAATTAACTTAGATTGCTTATAACTTATGAAATTTGAAGTCTGCACAAGATCCGATGACAAAATCTAAAATTGTAACAACCCTGCCAGGGACTTGAACCCTGGACAGATAGGTTAAAAGCCTAGCGCTATACAAACTAAGCTACCTGCATTTTTAAAAAGTTAGTTATGTTAAGAAATATATTGAAACACCTGAGAACACTCTTGGTCTGGTTCGACAGAGAAGGAGACAACATTTCCAAATTTTTACAGACTGGGTGTATTTTTCCACTATAGAGGCCTTCACTATATGTAATTCGAAACGCTAAAGTTCAGCTAGCTTCCAAAATTGAGGTAAAAATTGTGTTTGGCGAGATTAACAAGTTACAATTATATCCAGTTACGGACAAATAAAGCTAAAAGTCTAAGATTTGCTGTACTAGTCAAGTTTTAGTAACATTTTCTTCACTTTAGTACAAATATCAAAGAAATAGGTATATTTTATTTATAATTTGACAAAATGTACTAGTATTTAATTCACAAAGTTAGTAAAAAAACAGTATTTTTTTAAAATATTGTTACTGCCTTCAAATTTTATGTTATTTAGCCACTAACAACTGGTTTACACTGCTTGGCATTCTTTAAATAGGAAAAGAAGAAATTATTTGTTTAGTATTTTTACTACTTTATATTTATTTAAGAAAACAATTCTACACTTTAACTTAATTTTAACAAATTGTTACTAATTTATATATCAAAGTTATGTTATTTAGAGTGCATAAAGGCGTATAAAGTTAATATTTGTACTTATCAGTTCAACTAACAATTATATTTTACACACAAAAGATACAGTTAAATTACTTGAATCAGAGAATAATATTTTACAGTAATTGATTCATTCAGCACTAGTCAGTACTTTTATGCATCAGAAAGTTTTCTTAATTTTCTATTACGCATGCTATTTTGGGCTATTCTTAAAATGTATTTCTAGGGCAAACTGGTTTAATTTTCTGCTTATAATGCAAAGTTGACAGTTTTCGCACAATGCATTGTACATTAGTTATATTCTCTACGTACAATCCAAATATTATGCTTATTTAATGTATAACTAACTAACTCTCTACCCTTCTTAAACCCGAAGTTTCATGGCTGCAGCAACACATGCCTTTCATCTGAGCAAGATCTATATACTCCTTTCCTTCCCCACCAATTTCCTTTAGGTCCATCTCTACATTATCCCTCCATCTTTGTTTTGGTCTTCCTATTGATCTTATACCATCAGGTTTCCCAACAAGAATCCTTTATACTCTTCTTTCCTCTCCCATTCGTACCACATGATCTACACACCTAAGTCTTCTTGATTTAATCATTCTAATAATATCTGGACATGAATACAAATTATGTACTTCTAATTTATGTAACCTTCTCCACTCATTTGTCTCCTCATCTGTTTTAGGCCCAAATATTTTCCTAAGGATCTTATTTTCAAATAGTCTCAATTTATGTTCCTTTTTCAATCTAAGGGACCAGGTTTATTTACTGTATTTAACTTTTATTTTTTGTAATTAACAAAAATTAAAAGCTTATACTGTAGTTATTATATCTTTTTCTATCAGCTTATTTTGAAATTAATATTATTAGTTATAGTCTTTGATTTATAACTATATTGCTTTTTTATCAATTTATCTAAGAGTACACGCAGACAAACACATGTGTACACACGTTTATGTAAATAGATATGCCTTTTTTCAATATTTTAGTATGAAGATTGCACTTTAGCTATTTAAGCAAGGGTAGGAAAGGTAGGATTTCTGAGAATTTGTTGCAGGATTTTGTTGTCCAAGTATAGATGAGAACTGAGCTGGGAGACTGTTTTGAACATTTTCATGAGAGTTTGCGTGTGAACTGTATGCAAATTGAGCACTATTGACTGTGCATGCTTCTAAGTTTTGCTGTTATTTCACATCAACTTTGTGAGACTGTAGACAGTTTTCCTATTTCAAGTAGTTTTTATTGATTGTATTTGTATATGTTTTGGGGACTTAGCAGTTTTATGTTATGAGGCAGTTTGTTGTAGAATATTTTTACCGGATTGTTTTGAGATATTGAGTGTCTGCTGTTTTACTTGTAATTATTTTCCTTCTTGTGTTGTGTATTTGACTATATTTTGTCCAAGTTCGTAGTATTTAGAATAATTGTTATTAACTTGTAGATGTAGGGAGTAATAATCCTTTGCAAGATGCTCTATACTTTAGTCTGAACATTATTCTTAGTGTTCACTTTTGAAGCCTTAGTATTCTGGTAGTATTATTAATGTAGAGGTAAATTAGGCTGAAATGTAGGCATTTTTGTGATACATTATACTCACTTAGTTGTTTCAGCAGGTAGAAGTTGCATGATGGTTTACTGCTGATGATGTTAATTTGCTCTTCTTATGTACTACGTATGATGTAGCTTACTTGAGTAATTGGAATTTTCTACTGAAAAAAAGGATTGCTTGTCTATTTTATTCCTATGTTGTTGAGTTTGTCCATAAGCAAGCCATGTTTTTACTCTATCCTATGCCTTGGAAGAATCTAGATATATTGTGTTTGCAGTTTTATGTTTCTCTAAGGTTTCAGCTATGTAGTTTTTTAAACTGTGCTATGGGTGTGACTATTGATTTCTCTTTCTGGATGCCATGTTGGTTTCTGTGTATTCCTCTTGCTGCTTGAATTTGACTTAGGTTGTTTGCTTTTTTTCTTAGATCTTTATGTTTATGTTTATTTGTTCAGTATTTTTAATTTTTTTAATATTCTTTTACATAAAAAAATCAAAGTACATTGTTAAAGTCAAAGTGTGTTAAAATTCAATTTTTCAAAGTTAAAATTTTAAAAATACAATTTTCTAAAATCAAAAGATATAATAGTATATTTTTGTTAGTAGAAGTTTTTATACTAGGGCAAATTATTTTGTTGTTAATGTAAAATTTGTTAGTTAATGTAAAATTAAAGTAATTAAACATCAATTTTTTAAAGTTAAAGTTTTAAAAATACAATTTTCTAAAATTAAAAGTTATAATAGTACATTTTTGTTAGTAGAAGTTTTTTTTTGCTAGAGTAAATTATTTTGTTGTTAAAGTAAAATATGTTAGTTAATGTAAAATTAAAATAATTAAAATTCAAAAGATCTAAGAAAAAAAGCAAACAACCTAAGTCAAATTCAAGCAGCAAGAGGATTACACAGAAACCAACATGGCATCCAGAAAGAGAAATCAATAGTCACACCCATAACACAGTTTAAAAACTACATAGCTGAAACCTTAGAAACATAAAACTGCAAACACAATATATCTAGATTCTTCCAAGGCATAGGATAGAGTAAAAACATGGCTTGCTTATGGACAAACTCAACAACATAGGAATAAAATAGACAAGCAATCCTTTTTTTCAGTAGAAAATTCCAATTACTCAAGTAAGCTACATCATACGTAGTACATAAGAAGAGCAAATTAACATCATCAGCAGTAAACCATCATGCAACTTCTACCTGCTGAAACAACTAAGTGAGTATAATGTATCACAAAAATGCCTACATTTCAGCCTAATTTACCTCTACATTAATAATACTACCAGAATACTAAGGCTTCAAAAGTGAACACTAAGAATAATGTTCAGACTAAAGTATAGAGCATCTTGCAAAGGATTATTACTCCCTACATCTACAAGTTAATAACAATTATTCTAAATACTACGAACTTGGACAAAATATAGTCAAATACACAACACAAGAAGGAAAATAATTACAAGTAAAACAGCAGACACTCAATATCTCAAAACAATCCGGTAAAAATATTCTACAACAAACTGCCTCATAACATAAAACTGCTAAGTCCCCAAAACATATACAAATACAATCAATAAAAACTACTTGAAATAGGAAAACTGTCTACAGTCTCACAAAGTTGATGTGAAATAACAGCAAAACTTAGAAGCATGCACAGTCAATAGTGCTCAATTTGCATACAGTTCACACGCAAACTCTCATGAAAATGTTCAAAACAGTCTCCCAGCTCAGTTCTCATCTATACTTGGACAACAAAATCCTGCAACAAATTCTCAGAAATCCTACCTTTCCTACCCTTGCTTAAATAGCTAAAGTGCAATCTTCATACTAAAATATTGAAAAAAGGCATATCTATTTACATAAACGTGTGTACACATGTGTTTGTCTGCGTGTACTCTTAGATAAATTGATAAAAAAGCAATATAGTTATAAATCAAAGACTATAACTAATAATATTAATTTCAAAATAAGCTGATAGAAAAAGATATAATAACTACAGTATAAGCTTTTAATTTTTGTTAATTACAAAAAATAAAAGTTAAATACAGTAAATAAACCTGGTCCCTTAGATTGAAAAAGGAACATAAATTGAGACTATTTGAAAATAAGATCCTTAGGAAAATATTTGGGCCTAAAACAGATGAGGAGACAAATGAGTGGAGAAGGTTACATAAATTAGAAGTACATAATTTGTATTCATGTCCAGATATTATTAGAATGATTAAATCAAGAAGACTTAGGTGTGTAGATCATGTGGTACGAATGGGAGAGGAAAGAAGAGTATAAAGGATTCTTGTTGGGAAACCTGATGGTATAAGATCAATAGGAAGACCAAAACAAAGATGGAGGGATAATGTAGAGATGGACCTAAAGGAAATTGGTGGGGAAGGAAAGGAGTATATAGATCTTGCTCAGATGAAAGGCATGTGTTGCTGCAGCCATGAAACTTCGGGTTTAAGAAGGGTAGAGAGTTAGTTAGTTATACATTAAATAAGCATAATATTTGGATTGTACGTAGAGAATATAACTAATGTACAATGCATTGTGCGAAAACTGTCAACTTTGCATTATAAGCAGAAAATTAAACCAGTTTGCCCTAGAAATACATTTTAAGAATAGCCCAAAATAGCATGCGTAATAGAAAATTAAGAAAACTTTCTGATGCATAAAAGTACTGACTAGTGCTGAATGAATCAATTACTGTAAAATATTATTCTCTGATTCAAGTAATTTAACTGTATCTTTTGTGTGTAAAATATAATTGTTAGTTGAACTGATAAGTACAAATATTAACTTTATACGCCTTTATGCACTCTAAATAACATAACTTTGATATATAAATTAGTAACAATTTGTTAAAATTAAGTTAAAGTGTAGAATTGTTTTCTTAAATAAATATAAAGTAGTAAAAATACTAAACAAATAATTTCTTCTTTTCCTATTTAAAGAATGCCAAGCAGTGTAAACCAGTTGTTAGTGGCTAAATAACATAAAATTTGAAGGCAGTAACAATATTTTAAAAAAATACTGTTTTTTAACTAACTTTGTGAATTAAATACTAGTACATTTTGTCAAATTATAAATAAAATATACCTATTTCTTTGATATTTGTACTAAAGTGAAGAAAATGTTACTAAAACTTGACTAGTACAGCAAATCTTAGACTTTTAGCTTTATTTGTCCGTAACTGGATATAATTGTAACTTGTTAATCTCGCCAAACACAATTTTTACCTCAATTTTGGAAGCTAGCTGAACTTTAGCGTTTCGAATTACATATAGTGAAGGCCTCTATAGTGGAAAAATACACCCAGTCTGTAAAAATTTGGAAATGTTGTCTCCTTCTCTGTCGAACCAGACCAAGAGTGTTCTCAGGTGTTTCAATATATTTCTTAACATAACTAACTTTTTAAAAATGCAGGTAGCTTAGTTTGTATAGCGCTAGGCTTTTAACCTATCTGTCCAGGGTTCAAGTCCCTGGCAGGGTTGTTACAATTTTAGATTTTGTCATCGGATCTTGTGCAGACTTCAAATTTCATAAGTTATAAGCAATCTAAGTTAATTTTGGGAGTGGGCCAAATTGGTTCCTCATATAAAAAGCAATGACCAAATTGGTCGTAGCGCCTATGACCCTACTTGGGTTCATCCTCCAAAACATCTGCTTCGAGTCTCCGATGCCATGGTGGAGCCCGTTCAGGTTCTACCGCCCACAAGTGCGTTCCTTCGCCAATCCAGCGAAGGTGAGAATAATAGAGCGCAACCCTCTATATATACATTCAGCTCACTGTTGGTCACCCCTTGATCTAGTTATTTTCATGCAATCACCTACATTTAGTGAATTTTGCCGTCTTTCTGTCTGATCTGTTAAATAAGTCAGTCAATAAAAATTTACTTACACAGAAAAATCCTGATATAGTTGGATTCTCAAAAATATGTACAATCAGTGTTCTTGATACATTTAGCACCTGAGATAGTATAAATCAAAATCTAGTTAGTGTTGGCATGTGTGCTTCTGGTACATGTAGTTACTTGAAAAAGCAAATATTGGTTGTGTAAAAAATAGCCTCCTTGTGAAACAATGAAAAATTAACATTATATCCTCATAGCATTAGTTGCAACTGCTTCTTGCAGATTAACAAAGCTCTGGCGTGTGGTCGTACGTCACCTATAATCCTTTGTAAGGTTCGTGTTGTCCTATAAATTGTCGATATACATGCTAAGTCCCTAGTTACAGCCTAAGCTTTTAGCTTCAATAAATGTATTTTAGTCCTCGGAGACATATATTGATCTTAGAGTAAAAAATAAACCTCGTATAATAAACCAAATGGAAATAACCCAATTGTTGATGCACCCAAAGAAGCCAGTAATACTTCAAAAATACCTTGAAAAAGGCTATAAATCTAAATAATTCTTCTAGAATAGTAAAAAGTTTGGAAAGTGGACCTAGGCCCCTAAGCCGTCTGTTAACTTCGTATTGTAATTATATTGTTAAATTGTTATATGTAAGGGGAAAAAACAATATTAGTAAGCGTCCAAATATGGACCCTCGGTAAAGGGGTTTCAGACCTCATAGACACATCATAATTTTCGTTACACTAAAAAATTGCCCTCGTATAAAAGCAAATAGTTGAAATGTTAAACATTTCGTGTACTTTATCCAGTAAGCCTTAGCTAGAAATACAATAAATGCGTTACAGACATAAAAATTAAGCAAGCTTTGATATTCTAGTGGCACATAATAAGTATAAAATATCCTTTAAAATACTCTGACAAATAGTTGTGGGTTGTCTGAGATCAAAATTTTCAAGTCCTCTCTCCTCTCTCCTGCATAAATAGGCTCTAGAATTCACTAAGCCTCAAAATAATATTGGGTACATAAAATAAAAAGCAGATGGAGAGTGGTGCTGATCGCATCATCTCCAAAATAGCAAAAACAAAAGTATATAGAGCTCTATCTGGTATATTTAGAAAACTTTTACCTAGTATAGCAGTAACAAAATACTCAGCAAACTCTAAAATAAACAAACTTTCCTACGTGGCAGGCGTAACCTGCCCTAAATAAATACATATAGAAATACAGAACCAAAAATAGCATAGTGGAAATCAGTAAACCCTAATAATAATAATAATAATAATATATTCTGTGGCTTACATTTTAGCTAAAAGTACTTTTTTTTAGTGTTTTTGAAAAAATTAAATAAATACTAAACTCTAAGTTAAAAATTTGTAAATGTATATATGATACAAAACAAAATAAATAAAAATTAATACATACCCTGCAAAAAATCAATAAAAAAGTTGAAAACCTCTCTTTGTGCATCCAAAATATAATAACAAATCCTTCCTGACTGGATTAAATTGTGTTATTTGAGTAATAATAAGCCTAAACTTGTAAAATAAAAGGTAGAACTTGTCAAAACATACTTTTGCATCCAAAATATAATTCAAAACACATCTAAATTGTGTTATTTGAGTAAACTAGAGAATAATCTCTCTCTCTCTCTCTCTCTCTCTCTCTCTCTCTCTCTCTCTCTCTCTGTGTGTGTGTGTGTGTATGTCTTTGAGAGTCCAAAATGTAATAAAAATGGTGCCTGAATAATAGAAATTGTGTAATTTGAGTAAATATTAGGCTAAACTTGTAAAATAAACAAATAAAAGTTGAGAACACACACTTTGTGTGTCGAAAATGTAACTAAAAATCTTTCCTGAACAGATAGAATTGTGTTATTTGAGTAATAATAAGCCTGAACTTGTGAAATAAACAGATAGAAGTTGAGAACACACACTTTGTGTGTCGAAAATGCGACTAAAAGTCTTTCCTGAACAGATTGAATTGTATTATTTTGGTAATAATAAGCCTAAACTTGTGAAATAAACAGATAGAAGTTGAGATCACACACTTTGTGTGTCGAAAATGCGACTAAAAGTCTTTCCTGAACAGATTGAATTGTATTATTTTGGTAATAATAAGCCTATACTTGTGAAATAAACAGATAGAAATTGAGATCACACACTCTGTGTGTCGAAAATATAACTAAAAGTCTTTCCTGAACAGATTGAATTGTGTTATTTTGGTAATAATAAGCCTAAACTTGTGAAATAAACAGATAGAAGTTGAGAACACACACTTTGTGTGTCGAAAATGTAACTAAAAGTCTTTCCTGAACAGATAGAATTGTGTTATTTGAGTAAAAAAAATAGGCATAAACTTGTAAATAATAAATTAAAAGTTGAAAAAATCTCTTTGTAAATACAAAATTTAATAAAAAATGTTGCCTGAATAGTACAAATAGTGTTATTTTGGTAAAAATTAACATAAAGTTGTAAAATAATAAGTTAAAAGTTGAAAAAATGTCTTTGTGAGCCCAAAATTTAATAAAAAATGTTGCCTGATTAGTACAAATAGTGTTATTTTGGTAAAAAATTAATATAAAGTTGTAAAATAATAAGTTAAACGTAGAAAAAAATGTCTTTGTGAGTCCAAAATTTAATAAACAATGTTGCTTGAATAGTACAAATAGTGTTATTTTGGTAAAAAATTAACTTAAAGTTGTAAAATAATAAGTTAAAAGTTGTAAAAATATCTTTGCGAGTCCAAAATTTAATAAAAAATGTTGCCTGAATAGTACAAATAGTGTTATTTTTGTAAAAATAAGGATAAGCTGTGAAAATGTTTGACATAAAGTCAAAGTTTGGTAAAAAATAAACTCAAAATTAAGTTAAATAGCACACAGTAACATACATTTACTACCTAAATCAATAATCAAAGGGTCCTAGGTTCGTTACCCCGTGATAAAAGCAAATGGTGAAAACTGTAGGCCCCGTCCCTAATAGCTCTCCCTTCTTCATAGTACAGATAAAAAAAACCTGCGCTAAAGCGTCCTGTGCCTTAAAGGCAAACCTGAGCGGAATATTAATTGGCGGCTGAAACCAGTTCTACAAGCGACGCATAGCTTCAGAGATTTGACCCTTGCTGCGCATTTCCAGACATCCTTTGTTGTCTGGTTGAACCCCTCCCCTGCCCTACAGTATTGCATAGCTTTCCCCTGTTCTTGCGTACTGGTTAACCTTGAAAAAACCGGTTCTGAAAATCTACCGACACGTTCTCTGATTGGTGAATCAGGTTCCTTCTTTGTTCTGACGTTCTGACGTCATTTGACCTTGAACGCACACTCCCCCAAATTCCTTTCTCCTCTACCTGCGCGGAGTTCACAGTCTCCTGTCTGGCATCTCGTACCATCGTCTTTCATAACATAATAACATACATTATTACATAGTACTAATTAATAATATTACATATCACGGGTTCGAGTACCGGGACCGTCCCCAATCGTAATTGGACCTGTACCTACACCCATTACCACCGTTCATAGCGGTTCATAAACCATAGAAAACTTATTTTCAATATTATAAACATTAATATTATCGATTTATACATTACATACTTTGCAGTAATGAATATAAAAACACATGCATAGCATTTAGTACCTCTAATTACCTTCTATATACATATTTTTCATAAAATAAATAATTATATATTCATAAAAAGTTATAAACATGCAAATACATAAATGTAAAGTACTCTAAGTACTTGCAAATGAATTCTAAGTACGTGCATATTAATTAAAACCCGTGCAAATTAGTTATAAGTACGTGCAAATTAATTGCGAATATTAAATAGCGACCGACGTTGGCGGGGATCAATACTACTAATGTCACCAGGTACCATTCAAAATGTTCAGTAGTAAATTTTCGTTGCCCAAATTTTTCACTCAAAAAGCACTTACAAAAATTCAGGTTACCTTTGATCTTGGGGCAGGCACTGTATTTAATTATTTAACTTACAATATGTTACCAGGTACATTTCCAAATGTTCAGAAATAAATGTTTGTCGCCGATCAGATAATATGTTCTTGTACGCAGAGAAACTTCTCTCCACGTCACAAGAAGTAACCGGAGCGTACTTCAGGAGGTGAATGTGGTCGGGAGAAATATCATTGGGAGGGTTAACTGTTTCACCATTGAGAATGCGGCTCACTGTAAATAAGCTGACGTAACCTGGGTTTCTTTCAGTCACTGCGTCAAATTTTCTTCGAGCTTTCTCTCCCACATCTCCTCCGACAGCAGACAGTTTCTTTCTTGCATCCTCATATATATCCATGGCTTCCAGGAGAGGAAGCCCAACAGTTTCAAGTTTTTTATGCTTGTATCAATCTAACCAAAATTGCTGTTTATGTATGTCATATCGCAAGCAAGTTTGGTGTCCTTGAAGAGATTTTGAGCAGTGCGTACCGATACAGCTGAGTCCGCCGAAAATGAGTCAAGCACAGATTTCACTTCTTCAAAATGTTCGTTGTAAAACTTACTTGCCCGGATCCAAGTGCCCCATCTAGTAAGAATAGGTTCCGGAGGAAGTGGTACACCTGGCAATTGTTCCTTGTAAACTTGCACACGTTGTGGTGCCTTCAGAAACACCTTTTTCTTGGAAGAAATAAGTTGGTTGACTTCCGGGAAATTGTCTCTCACCTCCTCAGCAATGCGTTGGAGAGCATGTGCCAAGCAAGTAAAGTGGATCAAGTTAGGATAAAACACTTTAAGTGCCGTAGCAGCTTTTAACATGTATGACGCACTGTCTGTGAACATGAGAAGAACTCTCTCTTCTTGTACGCCATCCGGATACAACAATTTAAGACTGTCATTCACAAATCGTGCTATGGTGGAATGATTAGTACGCTCTAGAACTTTGCATGCAATGAGATGTGGTGTAGATGGAGAATCAGCAATTAGCGTCCAACAATGAAATTACTTACATACCGTCCCAAATCATCAGTTGTTTCGTCGATGGAAATCCACACATAGGAACTGCCTACTTCTGCCCTAATTGATTCTAAAGTTTCTTTGTAGGAATGTGGAAGATATCGCTTTCGAAGGGTTCACTCGTCAGGAAGTTTACGGCCACAATATTTTTCCAGAAAATCCCGGAACTTCGGTACTTGAATTTTATACCAAGGGATGTTTGCTGCAATCATTGCTTCGCACATTTCCTTGTAAAACACACTGAATGAAGAATCCTCTTGCATCTGGGTTAGTAAAACTTGCTTCTTTTCACTCCGTAGTTGTTTGTTTTTCACATGAAGTGAAGTGCGAACATGTTGATCTAATTGAGACTTCATAGTGCACTATAACCCTCTGCCCACAAATGCATTGAATGTGCTGGTAACATTGCAACTGATGTCATGCCTGGATTTGATTGGCTGTTATGCTCAGAGCCGCCAGGAGGAAACGAGCACGGTTTGTCTTGGGGCAACGGTCACGGGGGAATGAGCAGAGTAGCTCTGACTGTAAACGTGCATGGTAAGTGTGGCGATATGATGGGGAATTTACGTAGTGTGGTTCCTTTAAAATTCTATAGTTTATTTGTTCATTTCTTTACCCTATATTAGGTTTGTTATTCTAACTTCTAATTAAATTAATATTAGTTTGGGTATTGAGGAACCTATTCTTAGAATTCTCGGTCGTATGGCCGCATTCACTATACACGCATTGACCCCTAATTATTTGTCAATTTAAGTTGTAGAATATAAATTTAAGTTGCATATCATACAGTTGTGTGATTATATATAAAGAAAGGGAATATATTTACTTTTTGATTGTTACCATTCTATAAAAGTACTTTTGCATTGTTAAAATAAAAAGGAAAAGATCTAAGTTTCTGGTTTCGACTTTGTAACTAATTTCCTAGAATAATGGACTCTGATAACAGCTTGCTTTCACTATCTCTCTGTATGGTAGATCCTGATTTATGCAGTTGAAGTTGAGCGTGTTGAATATGAGTAAATGGGCCTTTTTTACAGCTAAGTTGCAGCACCCAACTTTTTTATTGCACACTCGACAAAAAATAACTTTACCATCCGTAGTAAATGCATCATCGACTGCTATCCAAGATCGCAACTTTTGAGAAAACGAGGAGGTAGGCGGAGCCATTCCGCTTTCTACAGCCAGAACACTGTTTAAATACTGAGGCAAGCTCTTCTTAAAACTCCAATGGTTAAAATGAAAAGGCGACGAAATATATATACGAAATTCTACGGTTGAGTTAACAATACTTCATTCAAGATTTGTCGCCGCCGGCTGCAAAAATCAAAACGATCACAACAATGTACGGATGAAAGGTAAGTGCCTCTCAGCGTTGTACTTGCCGCCTTCCATTGTTGGTTCTCTTCGTTCGCTGTGTGTTGCTTGCCGCTCCATGTTACAAACTGGAAACTGAAACACTGTCGAATCTTGATGTAATTGTTACGATGAAGCGAATCAACGAACTGCTTGCTATGTACGTACAACGACGGCAAATCGCACTTTTAAGTTACTATATTTTTTTAGACCTGGAAATGGGGAGGGGAAGTGAGAAGATACTTTTTTAACTAGTAAGCCAAACGTTCATTGGATTTTCCTCTTAAGGACTGTTTTATGTAAAAAATATTTCATATCTTAGGAATATGTAACATTTAGTAAAATATGTAAAAATATGTAATATAAAACTTCACTGTGACATCTCTACTGACGTAATTCGTCAATATATTTTAATTCCACGCTTGTACATATAAAGGAAAAAATATGTAATTACATAGAAATCCGGGCTTTACTTATAACTAACACCAGTATGTATAGTATATATACGAGGTGTGTTCCACATTACTTGGTAATTAACCATTAACATATATAATTATTAATCCGTCCTATAACCATTGCCTTTGTCTTCTTTAGAGCAAACAGTGAAAGAATCCAGCAAGTGGATAGCTTCAAGTACCTCGGATGCACTATAAGCAGTGACATGAGCTGCAACCAAGAAGTGAAAATGAGAATCGCAATAGCAAAAGAAGCTTTCAATAGAAGAAAAAATGTTTTTTGTGGACCCATGGACATAGGTCTAAGGAAGAGATTAGTGAAATGTTTTGTGTGGAGTGTAGCACTATATGGTGCAGAAACCTGGACGTTGAGAAGAAATGAAGAGAAACGACTCGAAGCTTTTGAAATGTGGACATGGCGAAAAATGGAGCGTGTAAAATGGACGGACAAGGTGAGAAACGAAGCCGTACTGAAAAGAGTTGGTGAAAAAAGATCTATACTGGAGACCATCAAGAAGAGGAAAAGAAACTGGTTAGGACACTGTCTAAGAAGAAACTGCCTGCTAAGGGATGCCTTGGATGGAATGGTTGAAGGAGGAAAAGTCCGTGGAAGAAAGAGATATCAGCTTATGGATGATATTAAATTAATTGGGTCGTATGCTATTACGAAGCGTAAGGCAGAGAACAGGGAAATCTGGAGATTGCAGTGAAAAACCTGCCAATTAGGCAGAAAACAATGAATGAATGAATATATAATTATAGTTACAAAAAGAAAAATATTAAGTTTATATATATATTTGTAACGTGGACACTGCTGCACGTTACAATACTCAGTTGCAAATTTTATTGGGAATTGCGAATCAGTTTTAGCTATAAGAACACAAAAGGTCTTTAGTTCGAATCCTGGAATTCTGGCTTGAGTGTTTCATTATGCTCGTTTTATCGTAGATTTATATGAATGTGCCGTCCATGATCATGACTAATCTTTCTCCTAATTATAAACAACAATGGATCGGACAATTCTACAATTAACGGTTCCATGGCAACAATGCTACGTGAAATGCACTAACAGCAATTCATTGCGTTGTTAATCTTTTATTAAATATCTCGAAGAAGTATTTCTACTCAATCGTAACGTCCAGCAGATGTCTTCAGGAAACAGGTATGTGCAATGGAGGTATTTCAAATTAAGTTTTACTCTGGAGACGCACGTGTCCTCCATAGATTAGGGATCTGGTATTTTTCAGGAACGTTCCATGTTTGATATCCTTCGTTATCTTTCTAGTGCTAGTTGCTTGTAAGCTTATGACTAAGCTTGGAGACTCGATTATGCAGACAAAAAATACAATTTTGAACGAAACAGCCTCATCATCCAAACCCTACAATCCACAATATAGGTCAAAAAGGAAGTGCTTTCATAGCACTGTGCTATATGCACGGGGAACTTGACCTTCATCTTGCTCTATAAGAATATGCAAGTACATGTAACTTCACACATAATTTAGTACTCCATCTAAATGTAGAATAAGTATATAAAGGTTTTGTGTATACCTGACTCTGTGAGAGATTTTCTTATATACGTATTGCTTAATAACCTGGCGATGCATTATAGGGGAAAAAATAGTAACACAACAGCTGTGTGAAAGAAGCGTTTCATCAAGAATTTCTACGCAGCAAGCATGAGGGAAACAGGACAAAATTCATAACTGGAAGGCAGGTCAAAGTTGCTGAAACCTCAATTTAAACAAATCCCCCGTGATAGCACTGATCTTGATCTTAGCCTCAGGGGCGTAATGAGATGGGGGTATCCGAGGCCGTGCCCCGGGCCTTCGAGGTAAATGGGCCCCGAAATGCCTTAAGACTAATGGATTTCCCTGACTTATATTTTTGTTAGACTGGGCCGACTGCAGGCAGATTATAGAGACGTGCGAGGCCAAAGGCTGGTGGTTTTGTACTACATACAGTTGCACCAGGCACGTATCTAGAAATATGTTTCTTGAGGTGGGGGGGGGGGTCCGAACCAAGTGTCTCAGGAATAATAATAATAGCAATAATAATACTAATTTTTAAATTAAAGTAATTATATTAAATCAAATTAATACCAATTACAATACATAAATTAATCACATTATTAATACACGAATAGCTAAAAACACTGTATAAGAATATAGATATAACAGCGCATACTCATTACGTATCTTACCTGTAGTTAAGATCGGAATAATTTACATAAAAACAAGCGCCCTGGCAATGAAATTAATGTCAAATAGATGAATAATTGAATATTTATCGAATAACAAAAATGATGTTACATGTAGTTGGAGAAAAGTAAATTTCTGATTAATATTTTATGCATATTATTTTGAGTGGTAGTGTACATAAATCTTCTTTGTAATGTCATTCAAAGCCGTATGATCCCAATAAAATCCTTGCTTTCTATAACGTTCAGAAGTAATTAATAACCATCGATTATGCAACAAATGCTTATATTTCCATTACATAATTTTAGTACTTGGCAAGTCTTTCGGGGGGTCCGGACCCCTGGACCCCCCCTAAATATGTCCTTCCTGTCCTTAAAAGCCGTATTATCCCAATATAATCCTTTGTCTTCCGATAAGTTCAGAGGAAATTATACAACAAAGGCTAAACGAATATATTTTTCATTATCTAATTTTAGTTCTTGATAAGTCTTTCGGAGGGTCCGCACCCCCTGGACCCCCTAAATACGTCCTTGAATTGCACGTCTGCCGTAATTATGCAATTATGCAATGATTTCGTACTATGATAATCACTAATCAAAGGATGAAAGCGGGGTAAAATTATGCAAGCTTTAAGACAGTTAAGCTAGGATTGCAACGCTGTCTGGGAAATCAGTGTAGTTACAAAATGCCTAGGAATTTTTATCTCAAGTTCCAAAAGTTGTTCAAAACCAAGAAAAGTGGTAATCGGGGGTTATTTTAAGAGGGGGGTTGCATTTAGCACTTCGATTTTTCTCAAGTTCTGTAATGAATTTTTAAAACTTTCATGATAGGCTCTTGCCGCATCAGTTCTGCCTGCACACACCAGTGACTCAAGATCATCACGCACACTGTGCTAGTCATAAATTCAATTTGATTCTTAAAGATGTTGTAAAAGGTAATTGGGAAATAGCGCTGCTTTTCTGTAACGGTTCAGAACATGTAGGATGTTATAACGGGTATCGTTATACGAGTCATATTATATTCAACTGTATTCATGTTTTTTCTCTATATTATTGATAATGATTATTGAAAATTAACCACGGCTGTTGCTGCGCGCATGCTTATATTCTTGAGGACTCACAGAGCAAAATCTTTATATCTGTTGGCAACATTGTGCAGCGCTATACGAGTAACAGATCTTTTGAACGGTTCATTGATAATAACTGATCTTGATTTCCGAACGGGATCCAGCAAGAAAATGCTTCTTTCTTTAATGTGATTTGGCGAGTTTGTGAAAAACAAAGATTAAACCATGGGTTTTAATCATTCTCGGATATACGTTGGATGTGAAAGCAGTTCTGCACTGGGAATTGGACTTGTTGCCGGAAATCGCAGGTTGGAATCTGAACGTGAGGAACGGGTCGCAGAAGAGCGATTCAGGAGTTCAAGAAGAAGGAATGGTAGACGCAGAAGTGAGCTGTTTTGATGCTGCAGATATCAAGGGATATCGGTCCATTTATAGGCGATCCATCCAAATTGAAGGATGCCTATGACGCACAAAGGATAAGATTATCTGTTTCACGAGAAATTTGTGAGCGCAAGTGAAGGTGTGAGCGGATATGTGAATTTTATTTTCGCTCAATATTCACAAATTGAAGGACCCGGATGCATTGTAAGTAGTAATCCTTTTCTATCTAAGTGATTACGGATAAACTCAAATTCAACTGAGAATACATGAAACTCATCGGCTTTATACGTGATTTAAGCTAGCTTTCGTGTGCGTATATTATGGCCATAATACGGAACTCAATACGTCGTTAATTTGAGCGCGAAGCATATGCTTGAGGTAGCCATCTTGACGAGGAAATCTCTCGCTGCCTAAGACTGTGTAAATATTAATTATTGTATATAATTTTAATTTATTGTGCTCAATTCATTCATTATTTTCTGTGATATTTGTCAAAATTTACCTCATATCGAATGAGAGATTTTGTAACGTATGTTTACGTCCGTTAGCTGTCAATAATCGAGGCTGCTAAAACTTACATAGACAAATTTCATTGTTGGTTTTCATACGTTGAAATGGTATAAAATTGTATTCGTCAGCAACGTCAAAATGATCTAAATGATAATCTTTCAAATTATTTTCACACGTAATAATTGACGGTGTCAATGAGCATGGTGTGATCGATTTTAAGGAAAAAGACAGCGGTCACATCAGTTGATATTCACGTATTAATACGCCATTGTCTGGCATGTTGGTAAGGTGCAGAATGTAGCTTACACAAAATGTTGTGTTATGTGTTCGTCGTAATTCAAAATAAAATCCAGCAGATCTTATTTCTGCAATTGTTTTAGTTAATAAATGCTCATAAATCAACTCTCTAGTGTGAATATTATTAATTTACAGATTTCAATTCATGTAAGATAACCATGTGCATACTAATGTCAGTGATCTCTTACAGGTGGGAGGTTCACTTCTTATTGGTCACTCGTGCATGAATAATAACTCAATAAATTGTTACTTACTTTTACCTTAGCGTATTCGTTATCGGGAAAGAATTTAAATTAAGTTCATCTTTCGGGTGCGTCAATAAGTAAACGGAGATGGGTTCATTTTAATATACAGGGTGGACATGTGACAGCGGAATTTAGTATAAAGCATAAGTTCATTTCTGCTGCGGTTTTATACTTCTTGAGGTCAATAATGGTGAACATAAACGTTTAGGGTAATTTTGGTCAAGATTCTTTAGTTTGTTTAAGCTTAATAGTTGTAATTCTTTAACACGGCTACCAGCGTTACCGATGAGATGGGTGGGGTCACGTGTGAGAATTTGGTGTGATTTCAGTGTTTGTAATTGAGATGTCATCTAAATTGTTCACATTAACTTAATATACCTACCCATCAGGCATTGACATTCAGATTGGGAGTTCTCACCTCTCAGGGTTCGTCACATTAAGATTACGAGACGTCAGTGTTAAAAGTTTTATAGGCATTAAGCAAATTTTTATTTTAAATTTTTGACAAAAAAAAAAAAAAAAAAAAAAATGGGAACTGAAAACGAACCTGTGACGTTGGAATCGTTGCTCGCGTTCATCAAGCAGAGTGATGAAAGGAATGATCAACGGTTCCAAGCGTCAAAAGCAAGTATTGAGTTGCTGAAGTCAGAATTAAATGACAGTAACCAATTGCTGAAGTCAGAATTAAATGACAGTAACCAATTGCTGAAGTCAGAATTAAATGACAGTAACCAATTGCTGAAGTCAGAATTAAATGACAGTTACCAATTGCTGAAGTCAGAATTAAATAACAGTAACCAATTGCTGAAGTCAGAATTGGATGACAGTAACAAATTGCTGAAGTCTGAACTTACCGCTCACACTAGTAGGTTGGTGGGGAAACTTCAGTCAGACCTCAGTGATACCAGCAAATGTATCTTAGACTTGCAACAGGATGTGGTCAAAACAGGTGAGGGTCTTCATGATCTCACTTTGACAGTATCTCAATACAGACTAGAATGCATGGATAGAGCTGAAGGGTTAGAAAGGAAGTATGATGAATTGGCACGTAGGATAGATTCGGAAGTACAGGGTGTGCAGAAATCGTTGGTACAAATTAAAACTGATAATGAAAGTCACATTAGATCTTTGGAAGGGCAAATTGTAGAAAAGGTGTTGGTTAAGATTGCAGGTAGAAGTCAGGTCTCCGATCGAGCTCCTAAAAATTATCGATTAGGAAAAGCGATCAGTGATAGTGAAGTGGTAGTGGTAAAGAGGGAGTCTCTATCATCCTCCCAACCGGTTGTGCATGTTTCTTCTCAGCACCTAGGGTCTCAAACTTCGGTTATGAATACTCTGCCGCCAGAAGTTATGGTAACGCTAAAGTCTCTCGAGAATTCCATGGATAGGTTTAGCAAGGTTATGGCCAGCTGGGAGCAGGGGAGTCCTCATAAGGTATTTGAAATGCAGAATAGTGAAGAAAAACCGGTTAAGGGTAAAAGTGTCGATCCCTCGGTAACTGAAATCACTGGGGTGGGTCGCTTGGATAAGGCCACTTCCACGGACAATTCTGACGCAGGGAATGTCAAGTCAGGTTTAATGCGAAAACCATTTGTAGGCTATTGTGTTTCTAGTGCAGAGTCATCGACTGATGCAGAGAAATCTTGGAGAGTTAATTCAGCGATAAGAAAGAAGGGTTATCTAAAAACCAGGCACAGAAAATCTAAAATGTGTGGGGACGGGGAAAAAGTTGACGATCCTAAGGGAGAGATTGAAGGGAAGAAGGAACAATCTGATTTTAAGGCTGTTCATGGGGTTGCTCCTGTGAAAGTATATAGCATAAAGCCCCAGGATTTAGTAAAATTCCCAAAATTTAATGGCTTGATCACGAATGTAACTCCAACCGAATTCCTGGAAAAGGTAGAGGAACTTTTGGAGTTATATGGAATTGATCAAGCGCATTACATTAAATATGTTCCTAAACTATTGACTGAAAGTGCGAAGCTCTGGTTTGCAGAGAGAAAGGCTCAGTTGATTTCTTATGATGTATTTAAATTGGAATTCATAAGCCATTACGAAAGTTCTAGATGGCGTAGTACTTGTCTTGCCAAAATCTTGAACTCTCCTTACCAGAAAACATCTGAAGAAAGTGTATTACAGTATTTTTCTAAGAACTTCAAGTTGCTACGTTCAATACAACCTAAGGCGGAAGAGGCTCATATTGTTGCTCAGTTAGGTTCACTATTGCCCTATAAATTGAGAGAGCACTTCGTAATGCAGGACATCTCGTCATTTGCTGATGCCATGCATACTATAGAAAATTTTGAGTCATTAAGGGATTTACCCGTGAAGCGAGATCTAGCTCCGCTTCAAAAGGGTAAGAGTTTTAAAGCTGGGGTAAACAAAATCACGATCGCCACGTCTCAGGGTGATGAGGTGGAGGGTAAACCAGGGGCACAGACTTTAAAGACTTCACCCACTGGCGTTAGAAAGAACACCAATTTCAGTCCCAAATCAAGACGACGTTTTCAGTACAATAGGGTTTCGGCCGATGATTCCTTGTTGGGAAACGGAAACCAACTCACATCGTAGGAGGTGATGTGGGTTCGGGCTTGAATAAACCTCCAGTCAATAGAGTTGCATCTGCGTCACCTCAGGGTAGTATGGAAGCACATCAACAGACGAGTGCTATTAAACCGTTGTTAGAAGGGAAACAATTAATCGGCGACAGTATGTTACTCCGAGTAGCTCAAAAGTTTGGTAATTGCCAGATCAATTTCGATGAACAAGGAAATCGTAGGATTGGATTAACAGTCAGCGGACAAACTACCGAGCAATTGAACGGCAGGTTAAAGTCGTGCTCAAAGTTGGCTGACTCTGTAATAATTATGATAGGTACGAACGATATACTTAACTTTCAGACGGAAGAAACTATAAAGCGCAACATGTCGGAGACGCTGGATTTGTTGAAAGGAAGGACTAAGGAGATCAATTGGTTGACCCTACCTCCCTTAGCACGTATAATGCGTATCAAAAATTCCAATGTCTGGCACAAATGGAAAGGAATTAATGATTTCATAGTCTCGTTTCATGATGCAAGATATGTCAAAGTACACGATATCTCTTCTCTGTTTTTTGATAGCTCGGGTGAAATTCGATATGACGTTTATGAAGAATTTTTGGGAAATCCTTCGCGGGGAAAAGTTGATCGAATACATTGGAATGGAGAAGGAATGTCTCTGGTTTTGAATTTTCTTAGGAAAAGGGGAATTTTAAGAAGGATAGGACAAGGGGCTTCTGAACCTGGTTCTCAAATCATAGTTGAGGCTGAGATCCATGCGATGGACGAGCCATCCAGGGAATATCCAAGTTCGGAAAACCGGAGAGGAGCTCTTACCGTTGGGCAGGGGGTGAGGGCAAGATAAAACATCCTGCTATTTGTTTTGTACATATTAATGATGTTGGCGAAGGGAGTGATATCGACGATTCAATGAACTTAGAAATACCAATTAATGCTGGTCCTCAGCGACATGCTTCAGCTTTGATTAAGATAGCTATATTAGGCAAACCTTATGATGCCCTCTGTGATAGTGGCGCCGAGGTGAGTCTGCTTGAATTCAACGCGTGGAAATCAATTTCATCCTTCATTTCTAGGCCAAGGTTGGAATCGGCTTCCAACATTAAATTAATAGATTATTCGGGTACAAAATCAAAATCTGTTGAAGGGATTGTTAAGTTAATGATCAATTTGGGGGGTTATGATTACTATGTACGATTTGTTGTGGTTAAGAATTTAAATATACCAGTTTTGTTAGGTTTAGATGTAATTTACGGGTTACAAGGAGAACTTAATTTTGATGAGGATGCATTTTTCTATAGTACTCCTAACGGTAGAACCTTTTTGAAATTTACTCCTCTCAAAGATGTGGACACCATTGAACCAGATATAGCAATAACTAACGTTTCTTCGGAACTTGATCCTGCCGCAGTTGAGCATTCAAATTTCGAACTTAAAATTGAAGAATCGCTAAGTTTGGAAGGTGATTCAAAGTTAAGATTCAAAGAAATGTTAAGCGTTTTTGAACAAATCTTTTCTGACACTCCGGGTTTGTGCAAAGAATATGTACATCGTATGGAACTAGATACTGATGCACCAATCGTCGCGAAGAATTATCCCATTCCTTACGCATACAGGGATAGAGTGAGGGAACAATTGAATCAAATGCTAGCATGGGGAATAATCGAACCTTCTGATTCAGAACATAGATCGCCTTTGTTAGTAGTCCCAAAACCTCATGGAGGGATTCGTCTATGTGTCGATTTAAAAAGAGTAAATCAGCACGTGAGGCCAATGCAACTTACACCTATGAAAGTTAACGAGCTCTTGACGTCATTTCTAGGCTGTAAGTTCTTTACTTCGCTCGACTTAGGGAATGCATATTGGCAGGTGCCTTTGCATGTTGATAGTCGCAAGTTCACAGCGTTTGCTTTTGAGGGTATACTGTATCAGTTCAAAAGGGTGGTATTTGGTTCTGTGAACGGCACTGCGGTGTTTGTAGATGTTATGAATAGAGTGTTGGGTTCCTTCTTGGACTTTGTGGTGGTGTACGTGGATGACATCATCATAAAGTCTAAGGATTTTGAATCACATCTAAGGCATGTGAAATTGGTTTTGGAAAGGTTAGGGCGTGCAGGTTTCACGTTAAAGCTGGAGAAGTGTAGGTTTGCAGTAAAAGAGTTCAAATTTTTGGGACACGTCATTTCCACACAGGGTTTTACAAAAGATCCGTCTTATGTAGAAAGCATTGTTAACTTGCGTAAGCCGGAGAATTTGAAACAACTTCAAAAGATCTTGGGATGTTTCAATTGGTTGGCAAAATATATACCGAACTATGCTCTCATAGCGCATCCCATGTATGCTCTGTTAAAGTTGAAGACGAAGTGGCAGTGGACCGCAGAGGCTGAGGAGGCTTTTAAACGCTTAAAGTCGTTGGTGGTCCAAGAGGTCACTCTGAATTTTCCAGATTTCGAAGAAAAGTTCTACATCCAGACGGATGCATCTCTGATTGGAATAGGGGGTTTTTGTTATCAGGTTTTAGAGGGGAATATGAAACCTTTAGGCTTCGTCAGCAGATTGCTGAGATCCTACGAGAAGTCATACACTTCTACTGAAATTGAGGTGTTGGCTATTTTATACACCATTGGGAAATTTTCTACATACCTTAAGGGTAGGCAATTTGTTGTAGTTTCCGATCACAAAGCTCTTACATGGTTGGAATCTGCTCACTCTTGGAATGCCAGACTAACCAGGTGGTTCATTCAGATACAGCAGTACTCCTTTGTCGTCCAATACTGTAAAGGTTCAGAGAACGTGCTGGCCGACACACTTAGCAGGAATTTTCCTGGTGTTCCAGACATGCACTATTTGATTAATGTCTCAACCGTCTTACGGTCGGTCAAGGAAATTTTCACTCGAGAGGAGTTAATCTCATTGCAGAATGATGATGCCGATTTGAAGCAAATCATTTACCATTTAAAGGGTAATAAAGGGGAGGTAAACTCTCGTTCGAGATCATGGAATGAAACTTACAGTTTAGATAATGATGTATTGTACATAAAGGACTTTCATGTAAATTCACGGTATAGGATTTGTATTCCTATAAAGTTAATCGAAAAGGTGTTAAGGGCTTGTCATGACGATATGGGGCACTTTGGCGTTGCCAAAACTTTATCCCAAATCTATCAAGTATTTCATTGGAAAGGTATGAAATCTGACATAAAATCCTACGTTAAAGATTGCGAGTTATGCCAGCGCATCCGGCTAAATTTATTGCTAGATCACATGTAATGGATAAGCCTGGTCAACTGTTATTTGTTGATCTGCAAGGCCCATTCACTTTATAACCAAAACGAGAAAGGTTTCTTTTTACGGTCTTGGATGCGGCATCGCGGTACTTGGTGGCTTACCCCGTGATTAACAGCAATGCGATAACCGTTGTGAATAAATTATCGCAAATTTACTTTGTACATTTGGGGGTTCCAAAACAAATAGTTTCAGATAATGGTCCCCAATTTAAGTCAAACATTTTTCAAGAAGCAATGAAAGCATGGGGGGTACAACTCATTTATACTCCGGTATATCATCCGTGCTCTAACCTTGTTGAGCGCTACCATTCGGAATTGAATCGCCTGATGAGAGTGTTGTGTAATTCAAATCATGCGAAGTGGCCACAGCACGTTGCTGAAGCCTTATATCTACTGAATGGATCTATTACTCCTCAAACGGGTTATTCGCCTTCAGAACTTCGTTTAAACATGCCAAGAAGATTGACTGACATTCCGCTTGTGAACGAAGGTGATAATATCACTTGGGAGGGCAAATTGGTCATGGCAAATCTAACCAGTTTCAATAAAAGGCAAGAAAGGTTAAAAAAGCTTAACGCAAACGAGGCAACTCATCCAAAGGTTAAAGTAGGAAATTTGGTTTTCATTAAAAATCAAAATTCTGGCGGTGTGAAAGATAAAGTAATAAAGAAATATTGTGAACTCTTTGTTGGGCCCTATCTTTGCGTCAAAAATAGTGGTAATTCCACACTGGCATTGATTGATTGTGTTACAGGGGAAAGATATGATAATCAATCAATAGAAAATTGTAAATTATGGAAATGTTCCTTGGACAAACTGAAGTATTGGGTAGAATACATGCAAGACGGGAATTTTACAGGGGTTCAGGAAATATTGATGAACCTGAAAAGTACCTGGGAGCAAGGAGATTCCTTGGTCAGGGATTTGAAGGGAAATGAAGATTAGAGGGTAAGGGTAGGATATTCTTGTTTGCCAAGTGAGATAGTGCCTGCGGCGGGCAATGTTGCCAAGTTGGTACAATTTCGCGGCGGGTTTGAACATGAAGTTAATTCCTATTGTTCCTCCCCTCTAAATCATTTTCATACGGTAGTTCAAGTCGGTGGTTTGCTTTTGTGCACAAACTTGGGTCAAGTTAGGAATGGAGGTGATCTGATAGGAGAGATCTTGCTGAGTTCAAGGTAGAGTTCACTTCACTGATCGTAAGGGGCGTAAGTTGAAAATAAATTTTGGGGCTTGGTGAGAAACGCAATTAGATTTGCACAAAGGTTTGGGCATCGAGTAGGATGTCAAGCCTATCGTCAAGCTTGTACAAAGTCAATATATTTTTCTTTGTTTGAAGGTTTCTTTGATGTCAAAGCAGTTGATGTGGTGGTTATTGTGATTGGATGGTTCAAATTAGCGTTTGCCAGCGGTGGTCTGTTTAAACTAGTGGGCCATACTTTTGTAGGGACTGCGTGCCATCGTGAGATTTAATTGCAAATCAGCACCAGTTGAGGTGCACTAGTGTTGAGTGACCAGTGCGATTTGAACTTCGCACATATTGTAAAGATTCTATAATCAAAAGATGATATATATGTAAATATTTTGATATTGAGTGATGATTGCTAATATTGTAAATGTAGTGTAATACTAATCATGTTATGGTGTGTAAATTTGTGTTTTGAGTGTACCTTCATGTTGGATGTGGTAAGGAATAAGAAATTGTGTGTTAATTGGGTTCAGCCTCTTGTTGGGCGCCAATTATAACGGGTATCGTTATACGAGTCATATTATATTCAACTGTATTCATGTTTTTTCTCTATATTATTGATAATGATTATTGAAAATTAACCACGGCTGTTGCTGCGCGCATGCTTATATTCTTGAGGACTCACAGAGCAAAATCTTTATATCTGTTGGCAACATTGTGCAGCGCTATACGAGTAACAGATCTTTTGAACGGTTCATTGATAATAACTGATCTTGATTTCCGAACGGGATCCAGCAAGAAAATGCTTCTTTCTTTAATGTGATTTGGCGAGTTTGTGAAAAACAAAGATTAAACCATGGGTTTTAATCATTCTCGGATATACGTTGGATGTGAAAGCAGTTCTGCACTGGGAATTGGACTTGTTGCCGGAAATCGCAGGTTGGAATCTGAACGTGAGGAACGGGTCGCAGAAGAGCGATTCAGGAGTTCAAGAAGAAGGAATGGTAGACGCAGAAGTGAGCTGTTTTGATGCTGCAGATATCAAGGGATATCGGTCCATTTATAGGCGATCCATCCAAATTGAAGGATGCCTATGACGCACAAAGGATAAGATTATCTGTTTCACGAGAAATTTGTGAGCGCAAGTGAAGGTGTGAGCGGATATGTGAATTTTATTTTCGCTCAATATTCACAAATTGAAGGACCCGGATGCATTGTAAGTAGTAATCCTTTTCTATCTAAGTGATTACGGATAAACTCAAATTCAACTGAGAATACATGAAACTCATCGGCTTTATACGTGATTTAAGCTAGCTTTCGTGTGCGTATATTATGGCCATAATACGGAACTCAATACGTCGTTAATTTGAGCGCGAAGCATATGCTTGAGGTAGCCATCTTGACGAGGAAATCTCTCGCTGCCTAAGACTGTGTAAATATTAATTATTGTATATAATTTTAATTTATTGTGCTCAATTCATTCATTATTTTCTGTGATATTTGTCAAAATTTACCTCATATCGAATGAGAGATTTTGTAACGTATGTTTACGTCCGTTAGCTGTCAATAATCGAGGCTGCTAAAACTTACATAGACAAATTTCATTGTTGGTTTTCATACGTTGAAATGGTATAAAATTGTATTCGTCAGCAACGTCAAAATGATCTAAATGATAATCTTTCAAATTATTTTCACACGTAATAATTGACGGTGTCAATGAGCATGGTGTGATCGATTTTAAGGAAAAAGACAGCGGTCACATCAGTTGATATTCACGTATTAATACGCCATTGTCTGGCATGTTGGTAAGGTGCAGAATGTAGCTTACACAAAATGTTGTGTTATGTGTTCGTCGTAATTCAAAATAAAATCCAGCAGATCTTATTTCTGCAATTGTTTTAGTTAATAAATGCTCATAAATCAACTCTCTAGTGTGAATATTATTAATTTACAGATTTCAATTCATGTAAGATAACCATGTGCATACTAATGTCAGTGATCTCTTACAGGTGGGAGGTTCACTTCTTATTGGTCACTCGTGCATGAATAATAACTCAATAAATTGTTACTTACTTTTACCTTAGCGTATTCGTTATCGGGAAAGAATTTAAATTAAGTTCATCTTTCGGGTGCGTCAATAAGTAAACGGAGATGGGTTCATTTTAATATACAGGGTGGACATGTGACAGCGGAATTTAGTATAAAGCATAAGTTCATTTCTGCTGCGGTTTTATACTTCTTGAGGTCAATAATGGTGAACATAAACGTTTAGGGTAATTTTGGTCAAGATTCTTTAGTTTGTTTAAGCTTAATAGTTGTAATTCTTTAACACGGCTACCAGCGTTACCGATGAGATGGGTGGGGTCACGTGTGAGAATTTGGTGTGATTTCAGTGTTTGTAATTGAGATGTCATCTAAATTGTTCACATTAACTTAATATACCTACCCATCAGGCATTGACATTCTGATTGGGAGTTCTCACCTCTCAGGGTTCGTCACAACAGAACAGGTTGTGACGAACCTTGCGTTGTATATAGGCACCAAGGCTAACATTGGTGCCTATATACAGGTATACATATATTTGTAATCTTATGTAATATTAACAAGCAGGATATAAAATGAATAGAAGCGAGTCTATTGGTCTTAAGGGGAAAATCGAATCTTTCACTATTATTTAATTATTGACTGTTCAATGTAAAATGTTGGAACAGGGACACATTACTTCTAAGTTATTACTAGACGTCGTATTTTAGGTGTTTAACCTATTTTTTCCTTTGCAGGTAAGTAAGAAATAACAAGTTATGTCAACATTTCATTCAAAAACGTAACAACTGACGAAGTTTTATAGTGCCTAAAATAAGCTATTTTGCTTTTTTAACCTATTTTAGGTTTATGCGTCTAAAACATACCTTTTGTTAAGTTTTTATGTATTTTTAAATGTTTGTAAGGACTTTTGTATCACACACAGGTATTATCTTGCTTTGGTACCGAAAAAGTCAATGATTAACGTGTTTGAAACAAACGTTCTCTCGATTTCTGATCCTCCAAGTGTATGATATTTTTCAAAGCTCTAAACAAAGCAAAATGTCTGGTGGCACTTTTACCTGCACGGTCCAAAGTGCAAATTTCTTATCCGTGTGGTCTTGCTCACCTTCGCTTTAGTTCTGTGCTTTGTGGCATTCATGCCTTGAAAAGGAACGTTTCAACATTCAAATTTGCACCACTGACTTTTTGTTGAAATATCATATTAAATACGTAAGATGATCCCCACAAACAAGACGCGGAGTTTGACTGTGGATATCATGAAAAAAATTGTTATCTATTCAAGGTGGTCACTCTAGGACCATGATAAAATTCAACTATAATTCCTGTTTTTAAAGGCGAAATTTTAAAAAAATTCAAGGGTACAGGCAGATATTTTCTATATTTCAACCTTACGTACTACCGCCTCTCACCACACACACACACACACAAATATATATTAACAATATGAAGGGTCTGTGTGATTGTAAGGTATCCGAAAATTGAAATGTTCTTTAACGGTTGTACCTAATCAGTATTTTTCCTGAATTTTGAACCATTTTACATTTTTTGGAACCTAAATCAGTCTTTTTTGAGCCTAATTTAAGATTATTTAGAACCTATTATACGATTTTTCGAACCTATTTTAGGATTTGTAGAGCCTATTTTAGGAGCCTAAAAACACTCTTTTTAGAACCTAAAAATCCGAGATCTAGTTATTACAAGCACACTCTCTTAGAAATTACAGAACTTCGGAGATTTCGAATCACTTGTTGAAGTGATTAAAATATGTGACAAGTGAATTCTCTGACAAAATAATGAAAAAAAGATGAAGCACTTTTGACGAACTGTCTCGGGGTCCAACCGAGAGAGCTAACTGGTTCATAGTATCAATATTTCATTCGATGATAGACAAAATTTGCTCACAACAGGACAATTGTTTTAAACGCTTGAAAGCAGTTGTAGACAAATACAAAGTGATACAACCCCCTTTTTTGCCAAGTTTTATACACACGGAACTAACAGCTTCGCAACGGAAAAAAATGGCAAAATCATTTCTGAACCCTTATTTCATTCACAAATACTATTATCATTAAAAAGTTCTTTCAAGCACAACATAAAGGACATCAAATGCGTGAAAAAGCTTGTTGATCTCATTGTGATGTAACATGGTTCATTGGTAGCGTTGTCGCCTTGTAATCAAGTGGTGCCGGGCTCGATACCCGGTGGAGGTACAGAATGGTTCGGATTCCACTTTAAACCGTAGGTCCAGTTTCGATTAGCCATCCTGTGCATAAAGTGGACTTAAAACACCAACTCAAACATAGAAATAAAACGATGGTCCCTTACTGTCCCTGTTACATTAGCAACGGCAGCCATTTTGGCTAATCGCAACGATGAGGATGATTGATGATATGATGAAATTGATGAAGGGACACTCACAAAGAACACTCATGCACAGGCCGGGATTCGAATCCGGAACCGCTGGCGTCGTAGCGCGCTGAGGTCAGTCATTTGTGCAGCACTATGTGTTTAACGCTTTCGTGGTCTTTCTTTACTTTCAAACGTCCTATACTATATATACTCTCCGTTTTAGTCACATCGTTATGAAGTTATGAGGAAAGAGCTTCTAGTCAGAATAAGGGTCAATAGGTATAATATCTCGAAAAAGAGGCAGATAAAAAGTACAAAATACAACATAGGCAGTAAACATCAACAGATTTGTCATAATTTTCCCGGATTAGGCACTCAAAAAGCAGGTAGGCTATTTTCGAAATAGGCAATAAAATCATGTATTCCTGTCGGAAATGGCCTTAAAAGGTTTTTAAACGTAAACGCCTACAATTTCTGGTCAAAGAACAAAACAAGGGAATTCTAGGGTAAATATTCAAACTACTTATTGCATAAAATTATGAAAGAAATATCCGAGTTCAACCCATCCAATGATTCTCAAAAGTTGGAGCCAGGGCTCTGTACCTTGAAAAGTTCTGGAGCTGCAATAGAGGGGGCAACACAGGAACTACCTTAAGATGGTGCAGTCGATTCCGGGGTCTGCAGTCCCCTCCAAGCAATTTAGTAGAACTGTAATCTGATATCGTGTGTTTAGGAATTTGTAGGATGGAGAAAACTATAAAGGTAACCTTACCAATCTCGTTGAAAACCCTGAGGGTTTGCCATGAGGAAATTCTCTTTGGTTGTATGCAATTATCTTCCAGGGATGAGATAGGTGACTGAGGCAACAGGTAGCCCCTCCACTCTTGCACGATATCTGATGTGAAGTTCAGTTTTGTCGTTGGATAGAAAAGTTATCATATCTTATAATTATTCTATGGAACAATTAGTAACTTGTTGTGCTTATATTTAACTCTGTGGACAGGCCCGTACACGGGGGGGGGGGGGGCAAGGAGGCCATGCCCCCCTCGAGCCATGAAATATTTTGATGGAAACCTACAAAAAGAACATGGATAATTTTAAGATTTTGTAAGAATTGAGATTTTCTTCTTGTATAAATGAATGGGTTGTCTCTGGAGAGCGGCAGACTCCAGAAATCTGCAGTCTACTATATTTAGTAATTTTAGTTTTGTAACCATTTATGCGAAGCTACTAAATGTTCCAATTTAGTCGGGACAGTTCACCATATTTACTCCCTGTTTTGACTTTTTTCGAACTGCAGTCTTGATGAGAAAATTTCCTCTTTTTGTGGTTAATTCACATTCAGACATGTTCTTCATTATAAGGATAATTCCATACCGGTGGTGGTCACATTCAGGAATTGCCAACTTGTAAGCCATAGTATTCCTTCTTTGCGGCATCTTCAGAAACCTGACATCCTGACTACTTTGAACATTCAGTTACTGCAGACCCGACACGATATGGCCGATATGATTTTTTTCTATAAAATCATCAATGGGAAATTAAAAAAAGGTAAAGTGCTCCCCTGTGCTTAGCACCACGCCATGAAGGCGTATAGGGGGTGTGGGGGTAACGCTCCACACTTTCTTGATCCGGTCGTGAGTGGGGGCTTTACCCCCCAGTCTCTCCCCCAGGTACCCATGTTATTCGACGCTGGGTGGACGCCGGGGCCGCTTCCATCGTTAGAAAAGTTTCCGGATTTGAAGCGGCCGGGGATCGAACCCGGGACCTTTAGCATGGTAGTCAGACGCGTTACCGACTGAGCCACCGCGGCCACCATCAATGGGAAATTAAGATCTGAATTTCTTCTTACATAATTCAACTCAGAGTTCCCTCTCGATCGACCCGAAACACTGAATTGTTCCACAACTCCACAGCTAGGCTTTCCTTATACAGCGCGCTCTATTCCACAGGCTGCCCCAGTTCTACAATATTCTACCCACAAACATAGACATTTTTGCCCCTGAGAGCATTTTCCGATCTTCCCTAAAAATGAATATGTAAATCTTTGTTTCCTTGTTTATGCTTTATGTTTATATTTAACCTTTCTTGTTTTTACCTTAAACCATCTTGACTTGTTCTTGTTATTTGTTAGTGTTTTCAGTGTAAAATGGCCTTAAAAGTGCTGTATCTGAAACTTTGAATAAATAAATAAATAAATAATTCCCACCTTCCCACCAACGATCTTGTTCTATTAAAATTTTTCCCCCATTAAAATTGTCCGAGGGTAATAGTTTGTGTTATAACAACAAAGATAAGCAAATAGTTTGGACTTCAAACATACTTTACTAAGAATAACATCATAAACACATACAAAGAAGGAATAACAAAGAATGATGTCAGCGTCAGCCTGTGTGTGAATGTTGCATACATCTCTTGTTCTCTTTCTCTCTCTCTCTCTTTCTCTCTCTCTCTCTATATATATATATATTTCTCTCTATCTCTCTCTCCCTAGAGCTTGGTAACATCATGGGGTAAAAACGTACTTCCACAGTCATAGATAAAATATTAAAATTACATCAAATTGGAAAAGTAAGGAAAGAACCGTAGCTGCGAAGGTGGTTGTCATGGTCACCCTAGGCCCCTGGAACATAGAAATTAGAACGACCAGTTATTTCCCCTCCATTTCTCACCTCCTTTCGTAGAGAATAAAACATAGCACTTACATGTTAATTTAATAGGAAACCAATGTCTTCTTAAAGTTTCTCATTTTTTGTCCCTTCACCTAGTAATCTTTAATTTGCAAACGATTTTGCAGATGTGAAAATAACACACACTTAATAATAAACAATTATTAAATAATATCTAACACTTTTTAAAAACAATTCACCTATCTTCTAATTTCTTGACATTTTGAACCAGTTGTTAAAGGAATTAATTTGCTAGTTTACAAATGTAGCAAATTAATTTGTTTATACGTTTATAAATATAAATATATATAAATTAAATAATGATTTTAATTAATTATTTAATAATTGACATATATTTTATGACTATTATATATATATATAACCAAGGTTTCGGGCTTGGCCCTCCTCTCAAAAAATCCTGGGTACTGGCCTGTCTGTTGAGGAGAAGTGAACACGGCGCGATACGACGCCAGTGGTTCCTGGTTAGAATCCCAGCCAAGGCTTGGGTTTTCTTTGTGACTGCCCGTTCATCAATTTCATCACACCATCACTCATCCTCATCGTCACGATAGCTAAAGTGACAAAAAAAAGCGACGCTCAATAACAAAAATTAAAATAATTTAGAGCAGTGGACATAAGTCCATTCGAGTAAGATCTTAAACTTATCTTCAGTAGGGTCCTGATAGTTATGCACTAAAAATACGTAAAATATTATTGCAAATATGCACTAAAATGGTGCAAAGTATGCAAATAAATATGAACTTGAGAAAACACATTACCTTTTCTGTAAATCGTTTTCTTTCAGTTTCTGCAAAAGAACTAAATGTAAGCAGTGATTTGTTCTCTATCCAGCTCATGTACGTATTTAGCATGCAATAAATTTAAAAGTTGCAGTTCCAAATTCTTCCTAACACTGTTGTTCACTTTACACTGCTATTTTATAAACGAAATAAAAAATAACATTCCATAAAGATAATGATTACACGTGATTACAACATATCTCAAAATTTTCAACCTCGAAACTTCTGTTTTCGTCGAGAATATTTTTATACTGAGATAAACTAGCTCTAATTCACAAGAGGCAATTGAACAACATTTAAAGGCAACAATATCTGACACGTCAAGTTCGTGACCATCTACAGACTGTCCACTGCTATGTAGAATCCAATAGCTGTGTAGCTGCTGTTTTTTTTCAGCAGTCCGGGATTCGAGCCCGGGATTCTTGGCGTCGTAGCCTGCTGTGCCAACTACGGCGCCACTGAGATTCGTGGAATGAAAGTAGGAAGTTCTCTTAATAAGAATGAGACATTGCACCCAAAGCACAGACGTAAAACAAAATTTTAGTAGTAGTTCTTGGTTCTAAAACATGCAATAAATTGATACATATGTATATGTTTCATGTGTGCATTTGCATATGTAATATGAATTTTGAAAAAGCCATGAAAATATGCATTTGCGTATGCAATATGCAAAATGTATAGTTATCATAGCCCTATTTATAAGGGATTCTGTTCATCCACTAGCTTAAGTCTACAAGTTGCCTGCTCTATAAGTTGGCAACTATCGACTGAAGTTATTATGCATTAAGCATGTGGCTCCTTTACTAGTACTGCATGCTCACAATCTAAACATAGGCTATTAACCTTTATGTGCATTCATTTCAAATTACAATAAATAATACAATAAATTTTGATCTCGCAAACAATTCTAGAATATTATTAATTGATTTTGAACAACCAATAAGACGAAAATGTGTTCATAGAATACTCAAGATAATGAAGACGAATGCAATTAATCAATAGTCAGTTTTTGCGACGATTTTGCTGGTTTGTAGAAAGCAGCATGCACCATGCAATAGTGTTTCAAAATTATTGTAACATATTTCCTCAAAATTGCGATAGACATTCATAACCTTTAAAAATAAAACATAATCCCTACTATTGACCATTCCGTTAGATACTTGCTGTCAAATATTTGGTTTGAAGTTGTACAATGTGATGCACAAGTATTGCTCGACAAATTGTCCTAGACTCTTTTCATGGATCGATCTCTTGCATCATAAATGTTTTTGAGGAATGGTCTTCTTCGTATGCTGCTTTATAGGATGTTCTTACCTTGTTTGTGGTTTTCTTTCCATTCTTGAAACTCTCGATGGGTAAAATGAAGTGAAGAAACATAATGATAGACAATTTACTTGGTAATGTAACATTTATGTATCCCACTGTACCAGATATTCGAATCCACTGAGCAAAGGAGACAGGAGTTCAACCTGCTGAAAACGTGGGAGAAGGATCTACAGGACACGACCTTCACTTGCCGATTCAAATATATAATGTTCACAATTAAGCAATTACCAAATCACAATTATGAGAAATATATGAACTAAAATGAACTTCTACAAAGGAAGGAATAGAATTAACCTTGAATTAAATATAAAGGAAGTAATTACTTGAACAAAGCTTGAAACAATATGAACATGAGCAAAAGCACAATAATAATAAAAATCATACTCTAAAAACACGTGTTAGTAAAAACACCAAATATTTGTAATACAATTTTCTTTGTATTTTCACCATAAACACTCGATTTTACGCACTATAATTTATAACAACCAAACACTATTACCTATTTTAAAATTATAAAATAATACCAGAATAGTTTATTTGCAAATCACTTGTATTTTTTATTAACAATTATGCTAAAGCATAAATTATATTATCATTGGCATTACGATATTTTACATTTCATTCTGAATTTACGATAGAAGGGTTTCATGTAGAGAAAAAATTCGATTCGATTAATTTGTTGAAATTTGCAAGAAGAAATTCTTATTACTTGAAAAATGAGAATGGAATATATCATCATAGTCAACATAACCTTATTTAATTTACTATATGTTTAAGGGCAATAATGTTTTAAAATTTATATTACCAACATGTCATATCCATTTCCTGTGCATGATCTGCAAATAACAAACATGATGTTAACAATAAGTTATTTAAATTTCTTATACAATGCAAACTATATACGAGGAGCATGTAAAAAATGGGCCGATTAGTTATTACAGAGAATAAAATCAAGCGAGAAAATGTTTATTTTGATGCTATACAAGTGCATAGCCTGGCTATTTTTCTACATAGTCATCATGACTCTCCAAGCATTTTTGGTACCGTGTATCAAGTTTACGTATACCTTCTGCGTAGAAATCTGCCTCCTCGGATCTCAATCAGTCGAGAAATGATGTCTTGAGAACTTCACTATCATCGAAACGTTGCGAAGCAAGCCAGTTATTAAGATGAAGGAACAGAAAGTAATCACTTGGGGCAAGATCGGGAGTGTAAGGTGGTTGATTTAAACGTTCCCATCGGAACTTTTGAATTGTCGCAACAGTACGGCCAGACCGTAACATTCCTCTTCACCGGTTTTGGATGGCACGTCGCAGATTAGACAGTGTTTGGCAATACAAATTTGCTGTGATGGTTCATCCCGGTTCCAGGAATTCCACGAGGATTACACCTTTTTTTGAACCAAAACACGGTTTCCATGATTTTGCGATGTGATGGTGTTTGCTTGAATTTCTTCGGTTTCGGTGAACCATTGCATGGATAGCTGCTTCGACTCACCAGTGACGTGCGATATCCAGGTTTCGTCTCCAGTCACTAGGTGAGAAAACAAGTCATCCCCATCCTTCTCCCAGCGGGCCAAAAAATCCCGTGCTGAATTCATTCTTTCATCTTTGTGAGTGTTTGTCAACGTTTTTGGAACCCACCTCGCACACAGTTTACGATAACCCAGATTGTCCGTTACAATTCGGTGCAATGTTTTATCAGAGACTTCAGGAAAATCCTTGCCTAGATCAATAATGGTGAAACGGCGATTGGATCGCACTATCTCATCAACACGTTGCACAAGGTCGTCCGTCTGAAAAATAGGCCCTATCGCTCCGCTCGTCATCATGAGCATTTGAATTCCTTCCCGAAAAGCACGGCACCATTGCCTTACCTTTCCTTCACTCTTTACTGTTGATCCGTAAATAGCACACAATTCCCGATGAATGTCAGTTGCACTCAGCCCTTTGCGTTGAGAAATTTAATCACCGACCTCACCTTGCATTTGGCGGGATTTTCTATTTCAGCAGTCATTTCAACTTCCTGCTACTCGCACGTACGCACCTCAACAACGAGAAATACACCTCTGTTGCAGGCACAGAATACTAAAGCATGCTTCCATGCACGCGCAGCTTCGTCAGTGTTGCAAGTCCCAAGTAAACAATTATCGGCAGTTTGTTTTACATGTGCCTCGTATAAAGAATTTCTTTTATTGCACAACCAAACGAAAACCTAGTGTCTTTCCAAATAAAAATGGGATAACTTTTATTAATTAGACCGTCATTTTAGAAAACGAGCCAGCTGCAGAAATACCTATGCTGTCGAACGTCGGTCAAACAAGATAGACGAAGGAGAAGCACCGTATATGCTTTCAAACGTCGTGTAAAGAGGATGGAAGAAGGACAAGCACCTCATATGCTTTCAAACGTCGTGTAAAGAGGGTGGAAGAAGGACAAGCACCTTATATGCTTTCAAACGTCGTGTAAAGCCGGTGGAAGTAGGAGAAGCACCTTACATGCTTTCGAACGTCGTGTAAAGCCGGTGGAAGAAGGAGAGACACCGTATATGCTTTCAAACGTCCTGTAAAGACGGTGGAAGAAGGAGAAGCACTTCATATGCTTTTAAACGTCGTGTAAAGCCGGTGGAAGAAGGAGAAGCACCTTATGTGCTTTTAAACGTCGTGTAAAGACGATGGAAGGAGGAGAAGCACCTTATATGTTTTCAAACGTCGTGTAAATCAGGTGGAAGAAGGAGAAGCACCTCATATGCTTTCAAACGTCGTGTAAATCAGGTGGAAGAAGGAGAAGCACCTTATGTGCTTTCAAACGTCGTGTAAAGACGATGGAAGAAGGAGAAGCACCTCATATGCTTTCAAACGTCGTGTAAATCAGGTGGAAGAAGGAGAAGCACCTCATATGCTTTCAAACGTCGTGTAAAGCCGGTGGAAGAAGGAGAAGCACCTTATATGCTTTTGAACGTCGTGTAAATCCGGTGGAAGAAGGAGAGGCACCTTATATGCTTTCGAACGTCGTGTAAAGAGGGTGGAAGAAGGACAAGCACCTTATATGCTTTCGAACGTCGTGTAAAGCCGCTGGAAGAAGGAGAGGTACCTTATATGCTTTTGAACGTCGTGTAAAGACGGTGGAAGAAGGAGAAGCACCTTATATGCTTTTGAACGTCGTGTAAAGCCGGTGAAAGAAAGAGAGGCCCCGTATATGCTTTCAAACGTCGTGTAAAGACGTGGAAGAAGGAGAAGCACCTTAGTTGCTTTCAAACGTCGTGTAAAGACGGTGAAAAATGGAGAAGCACCTTATATGCTTTCAAACGTCGTGTAAATCCGGTGGAAGAAGGAGAAGCACCTTATATGCTTTCAAACGTCGTGTAAATCCGGTGGAAGAAGGAGAAGCACCTTATATGCTTTCAAACGTCGTGTAAATCCTGTGGAAGAAGGAGAAGCACCTCATATGCTTTCAAACATCGTGTAAAGCCGGTGGATGTTATCGAACGTCCTTCAAATATTTTGGACATGGGGAAGGACCGGTTTTATTTTGAAGAATGTTGACGTATGGGAAGAAGCGTCTAGGTTTTCGAACTTTGTTGATCAAAGTACAATGGAAATGAACCGTTTATGTTCAAGAACGTTTTTAAAAGAAATGGACGAAGTGGAGACTACTATCATTTTTCATCTATATAAGTCATGAGAGAAGGGGCCATTTATTCTCTACAGATTTATGATGAGACGATTATAAGAGAACGTCTAGTCTTTATGGTGTAGTTGAAAAAATGATTTGCCATTAGTCATAAGAATATCCTTCAATGGAATATTTATGTACACCATCTTCTAATAGAATAAAAATGTTCAAATTGTTTGAATTTTTTCCCCCCCATTATTATGGAATTATAGTATTTCCAAATTCTCTTTATTGCTTAATGATAAAATAGAACGAAATATTGGACAGAACGAAATATTCTACATATTTGTTCAAAGCAATGGGTAGGCGGTACTATTATCGTATGGGCAAAACACCTCAGAATCATATATTTCGGACTTCTTTACATCGCTAACGTGTTGCGGTACATTTCTTAAGGCGAAATAATGCATTTCTAACTAAGATAATGTTTATTTTCTCTATTTACGAGTACTTACTGTTACTTGTTGTTTCGAATCTGTAACACATTATGGCCGTGATAGCATACTGGTTTAGGGGGCGTTCTGAGAGTGTTTTGTCGATTTATGCAGTGGTGCAACCTCGTTCACCGGAAAATATCTACTTTCGTGCCCCTATTTGAAATTATGCTAATACGTCGCATTTACGTGTAGAACTTGTGAAATAACCTTGCGATTTACCACGTTCATTTTCCATAAACAGAAATTCGGAACCATCTTCCTTTCTCAATTCGGAACCATCTTTCTTTCGCAATTTGTTAATGCTCTTCCTTTACGCACAACACTCTTGCAACCTTGAACATTGACGTCAGACGAGGAATGCCTACGTGGTTAGGTTAGGCCTGTTAGGTTAGGTTCCATTAGCATAAATACAAAGAAAAAATAATATTTTCGCTAAGAGACGCGTTACCTTTGTATTGCCTAACATGAAAAAGGTCTCTCCTGTGACGTCAGAACACAATGTTGCTAGGGTGTTGTGCGATAAGTGACACCCATTCGGGTCGGAACCATCTTTCTTTCGAAATTTGTTAATGCTCTTCCTTTACGCACAACACTCTTGCAACCTTGAATATTGACGTCAGACGAGGAAAGCCTACGTGGTTAGGTTAGGCCTGTTAGGTTAGGTTCCATTAGCATAAATACAAAGAAAAAATAATATTTTCGCTAAGAGACGCGTTACCTTTGTATTGCCTAACATGAAAAAGGTCTCTCCTGTGACGTCAGAACACAATGTTGCTAGGGTGTTGTGCGATAAGTGACACCCATTCGGGTCGGAACCATCTTTCTTTCGAAATTTGTTAATGCTCTTCCTTTACGCACAACACTCTTGCAACCTTGAATATTGACGTCAGACGAGGAATGCCTACGTGGTTAGGTTAGGCCTGTTAGGTTAGGTTCCATTAGCATAATTACAAAGAAAAATTATAAAAAAACCTCACTCCTGTGACGTCGGAACACAATGTTGCTACAATGTTGTGCGATAAGTGACACCAATTCGGAAAAAATGGTTTGTTCCGAACTCGACAGGTGGTTCTAGTGAGAACACGGCGAGGCTGAAACACTGGCTACGGGGTTGCATCGTCTTAACACACGGAACATTGCACTCTCATGCAAAAAGCAAATGGCGTGAGGAGAAACAGCGTGTCGGACAGAGATTTTCGCAGAAAACAACACGCATTCACATTAGAATGGATCAAATCTACATTCAGGAACTTCCAAAACGCTCAAGAAAATGATTTCCGTAAGTACTTTCTCCTGTAAATTTGAAGGAAATTTCAAGGAATCCGTTTTGGCCATACGATAATGTTACCAAGCAATGTAATTAAAATACTAAATAAAACTTGGCTTAATGTAATTATTAGTATATTTTAGATTACTAATCGATTTACTCTGTCATAGTTTGAAATTTTATGAAAGTTTTTTGTATGCTTTTAACCGTCGTGTACTATATGTTCTCGAAAAATTAATTTTTCTGATTAATAGTAAAGCTCTCAATTATTTTACCTTTTGAAAGAATTTTAAAAATGGTCGTAATTTTTTACTTATATTTTGAAATTTGTCAACTCATGTTTACACATTTCATAGATAGTTTTGAAATACGTTTCTGCTTTGCTTATAGTTGCAAAATTGTATCTAATTTTCAATATTTACTACATAATTACAACTTGTATTCGTTCTGCCATCTTTTGGGTATTGTGTAACCTACTGTTTCATTCTTTTGTGTTTGGCAAACGACTTCTCGTGTAGTTGAGCAGGCAGGTATTGTACATCAAGATCTGATTTTGGAGTCAATTCTTCATCTTGAAACACTTATGATGAACTAGATTCGACACTTCGTCCAACAGCCACCGTACATGCTGCTGCTGTCTTTCATACTCCAAGCTTTTGAATCATTTCTTGGAAAAAATAAACATCTACTTAGTGGCGGCGATTAGGGGACGAGGGGGGCAGTTGCCCCCACTTTCTGCCACTTATGCTTCACCACTATGCTAAACCTTATCTACAAAGAGAAAGTAAACTGCCCTTGCTCCCCCCCAATTTTAGCACCTTGCCCTCCCAGTTTTGAAACACAATCGTCGTCATTGCGTCCAATTTAAAACAAGGTCACACAACATAGCAGGGCCGTATTTAGGATCTGTAGACCTCTAGGCTGAACCTGTGGTGCGGGCCCTACCGGGGGTAAATTTTTGAAAATAATATTTCAAAAGAAAATAATATTTTAATTTTAAAAATGACATATTGTAATTTTAAGTAAACATGTTAGGCAAATGCAAGATAAGAGAAAATGAATGTAACAAACAAGCAAATTTTACTTATATTTAATTCAAATACAGTACTTTCCCAAACAATCAGACTTAAAATGAAAGTGTCAAATAATCTTTGTGGCTAATTGGTTTGCGCCTACACTTCATACTAATAAAGCTACTTATAATATCTTCACAACTTAGTTGTCTTAAAATATCACTATCAATGCTGAGCAAAGCCAAAACGTTGAGCCTGTCTTCTAACATGGAAGTTCGAAGCCTGTTTTCGATCAACTTCAATTTTGAAAATGACCTTTCTCCACTGCTGTTTTTGACCATAAGTGACAGGTACATTCTTAGAGCGACCTCGATATTAGGAAAACAATCTTTAACGTTTTTTTTTTTCTAGGAGGAGTTTATACATCCACATCTCCTGTCTAATGACTTTTTCATTTTCCTCGTCATCTTTTTGAAACTCGTGGTAAAACACCTTGAACTGAATCAGTTCATTTCCCAGTTGATCGTCTAAGTTGTTGTTATATGTTTCTACTAAGTTTTGAGCTGCTGCAATTATCTCTTCATTAGTAAGTGTATCCAACTTGTTGAGAAATCCAAAACGGGAATCAACTAGTTTGTATGCCTCAAGCCTCTGCCGCAATGAAGATTCAAATTGATCTATGACAAGAAGGGTTCGAAATTTTTCTGATGGGGTCAGCTCGACTTCTGGTGCTTGGACACAGTCAAGAGGTGCCAAACGCAAGTTTATTTTGCGCTTGCGCTGTGTTTCACTTTCACTCTCATACTCAGTTCAATCAGCTAACTCAGCAGCTTTCACCTCATATTCGTCAAAGCTATCCCGTTTTGTTCCTATGAAGCTTGTTTGCAATGTCAGTGCTGAGGCGGCTGCATTCACGTCCAATCTAGGGTTCTGCAGAGTTTCACTAGTTTTCTTTACGTGTCAAAAGATATCATCCCAAATGCTGTGTAGAGCCCCGTTTCCATCTTTGACATTTTGTTATGCAAACTTAGAGCAGTACAGTAACAAGTGATTGTCCTGAATATTCTTTGTCCTCTGAAATTTCAAAAAGTGCATTTTCTATTTCTCTCTAGCCTCGCAAGAGGGCTTTTGTAGAATCTGCTCGGCATGACTAACGTGTTGTTGTTGTCCTTTTTGGCACGAGAATGGGTTTGTCAGTTTCAGTTGTTTTTTTTTCAAGCAATCTGTTAGAAATTTATATCTGTTAGTTGAAGCTGAAAAATATACATAAAGTGCTTCCAAAAAATCAAAAAGCTTACAGCACTCGGCAGCAGCCTGCACCGCAAGATTGAGTGAATGCCCAGCGCAAGGTACCCATACTGCTAAATTCCCTCGCCACGCCAAGCGATCGAGATTCCTAAATGTTGACTCAACTCATATCGGCTGTTCACTGAAGAGTTCAGCCGAATTAGCTCGCACAACACACAAAATAACTGTGTCGACGTCTTTTATGATTATAAGAGGGTCCGCATCACAGTATTAAAACAAATACATTGTTATTTTAGTCTATCCAAAATTAAGATTTTTAAAGTTGTTGTTTTTTTTGTACGGGTTCATAGCCTGCAGTCTAGATAGCCTGCGCCTAAATGCGGATCTGCAACATAGAATAATTAAGAACTGATAATTTTTTTTCACACGAAGCACAGTAAGCAAAAGTTCTAAAACAATGAACAACAAAAAATAACATACGTTGCCAGGCGCGATGGGGTTAATTTAACCCCCATCAAATCTGGAACAATTTCGCCTTGCTGCAGTTACACACACAATAAAGGAAGTGGCATTGACAGTTGAATCAGACTGTTTCTGGAAGGTACCTACTAGATAAGCTAGCACCGTAGGCAACCAACAAGTGTCTGGGCATTAAAAAATACCTACCTGGGGGTCAAATCTGCCTCCCCACGCCTAGTTAAGGGTTAAGGCATCAAACCCAATAGAAAGGTGCTATTCACTTCCCTTTTTTCGACAAATCAACTACCTGCGTGGAAGTTCGAAAAATCGCCACGAGAGGGCAGAAAATTACGTTTCCGTTAATATTGACAGTCGTAGAACAATAACATAAGTCGATAGCTATGAAAGTGCCAGGTTTGTTACTTCATTAGTTGAGTTCTAATTTGAAATATTAGTTGATCAATGATGCAAGTTATTAGAGCACAATGTAGCCAACAAATTTCCAAGCACACTAGATTGTTCAGTGCCGGTAATATTGAAATTAGTTGCGTTACGACACACACACTACGCACTTCAGTGAACAGCACATTTTTTGCAAGGAAAAATGTTATTTCGGCCCTTCATTAACAATGAACATAGTAGTAAAATACACGCGTAATTTTCAATTTTTGTCTCCACTTCAGTCAACAAATCCCTTAAGAAATGCCTAACTGTTATTTTGCATCGGAACTTGCTGTGTGTGGTGATTAGTGAATTGTAAAATGTCGGTCAATGACGGTTCAATGTTAAGCTCCGAATTAACCATTATGCCGTGAAGAGTTATGTGTCCAGACGATTAATGTCTTATTTCGAGTTTAGCCAGAGAGCTGCATACTGGACTTGCTACTCTCTTATACAAAGACCGGATCCCACGGACCTGGATTTTCAGTAGGAATGGAATGCCCTAGTTGGCGCTGGATTGGTTACATGGCTGGAAATGATGGCTGCTTGGCTGGATTTGACGAAGAGACCGTGTTCTAATTGCAACTGGTTTTCTGTTATAGATTCTGTTGAATAGCCGAGCAGAGCAAAGATTGGTTATGTGAAGATAATCTGTGAGATGGCAAGGGAAGGTTTTATGTCTGTAGTTTCTGAGGTGGTTGGTTTCTTGTTCGATTTCGCTGCTCATTGACACAAAAAGTACCAGAGGTATGTGCATTCGTGTTCATTAATATTTAGGAATTTTCAAAGGCTATGAGATTTTACACGACAAATGAGATTAACCGATAATGAAAATCCATATTATTACCAATGTATTAAATGCTTTACATATTTCGTTTAATTAAAAAGCTTGTTGAGTACACATTGATTACCATACTTATTTTCTTTGGAGCCAATATCTAGCCCATACTTTTATTATAATTTTTAATACCATTAGTAGCTCTTCTCCTGCAACGTTCATCAAATCGTTCGTCCATCTCTTTAGCTTGTCTGCTGTGCGCAATGTCTTGTGGGAACAATAGCATACCAAGTATGCTAACAAGTATCGTGTGAGGCGAAAACTAGCAGACGAGCCACTACCACACAACTAGTCCGAGTGGAAAATCCAGAAGGACATCTACCTACGTGTGATTCAGGCATAATCTAGCATTTTCTCAGTATGATAAGGCGCTTTTTTCCACCAGAGATAGAAATACCCTAGGCAAATTCGAGAGGACACAACAGAACTACTCCTGCAACAGACTAATTGGAAAGCCTCACGTTTTGGTAATGAGATGAAGGCCTGCGTTCGTTATCTCCTTGTCGCTTATATGAAGCGACCGGACGGTGACACAATGTTTACCAGCCTCCGAAACCAGAATGGAAAGAAACAAGTGGGTGTCCTTTTCCTGGAAACCTCACTGCGGGAAGGGGAGGGGGTGGTGAAGGGAGGAAGGTTCTCTGGCTTCTGGTTTAGGACAGCCGAAAAGAATTCCTAGTCCCCTGATATGTCGCTAGGTGTCTCTGTATCGCATCGGGCCAGAAAACTACTTTCATGCCAACCTCCAGGCCACTCTTAAACATGGGCAATACTGTATGAATTGCAGAAAATACGACTCTAAAATCTCACCCACTAATTCCACAGGTCTCAAATATCTAATTTCACATGCCTTATTCTCACATATAAATTGATGAAAAGACAACCGAACATTTTGTATAGAAGAACATTCGCAAAGACAAATTGTACAGTTCTCACCAATTAACTTCAGCATTTTACCCGTTGCCGTATCCCATAAATCTAAGGAGGTCAAATTGTTAACACTGTAAAAATGACCGAAACTGTTGTACAGCACATCAGTTATCATAAAATTAGAACTTTGCACAAATCTTAAGTTCCGCAGTTCTGCGCCCTCTATACTTATAAGATCTAAAGCACTGACAACTTCATCTTCGGTCATAGAAACTGGTATACACAAGATACTTACACGGGCAAATCCACTTGACATCAATATCTGCAACAAAATTAAATCTGGACACATATAAACTTCAGAAAGTAAGTCACTTTGGTCTACATAACTCAAAACTATTTCTCTACATTTACTGGGTAATTTTATCAAATAGTCTCTCAATTTCATCTTCTTCAAGTTTACTTCATTTGCCGGGCCTGAAACAGCTTTTAGTATCCATTTAGGTATATTTCTTCCTAAATACTTGAACACAATATTTTGAAGCTTCTGTGGCTCATTAAACTTTTAGATGTACATAGAGTACTGGTGTCGATTGCATGGTTTAATTATTGCAGCAGCCATACCTTAAAAATAAGAAATAAAATAAAATTAATATAAGAGTTGAATTACCACAATAAATTGAGTACAAACTAACAAACATACAATAAAAGTAATGCATTTAACACAAGTATGTTGATTGATTGATTGATTTAGTTTATTTTACTTCACGTTTTGTGCCTCTTGGCTAATTTGCGAAGATGGGGATGAGTGATGAAATGCTGAAATTGATGAATGGACATTCACAAACAACCAAGCCCGAGCGGGATTCGAACCCGGGACCCTTGGCCTCGCAGCACGATGTGCTAGCCACTTTTTTTTATTACATATATTTGCAATTTACATTTGAACTCATTGAGCAAGTGAACATTACAGTAAGAAAGTTAGCATACAATCTATTTCCTTTACAGTGAGGTATCCTGTGGTATTCTTGATGCAGGTAATTTACAAATAGTATATTAAAATCTGGTTGCCGATATGTCGATAGGAAATAGGCATAGTGTCCTAAGAGCGATTGTACACTTTTACGTTTTGCTTTTGGGTAATAGGCAAAAGCTGGATATAAAAGAATATCTACAGAGATGTTATACACTGATGTTCTACAAATAGTACTCACAAGTTTTCTTATATAGAGCCATGATGTTTGTATTATTTGGCATTCACTCAGTCTATGGACTAAACTATAAGATACATTACATCTAACACACATTGGTGTATTTATTAATTTAAGATCATTAAGTCTCTCTCCAGTGATTAATTTTTGATGGACAATTAATTATATACCATGCTGATCGGATTTGTGATTTAAGATGGTGAGCCTGAATATTATTCTATATTTCTCTCCAATTCATTCTGGGATTTTGCTCAATAATTTTACACTTTGGTTGTTCTAATTTACATAGTCTGCGATATATTTCCGATGTCACTGGTATTGTTAATATCGGAGATTGTAATAGGGCATAACTAATATCCACTATTGTTGCCTTAAAATACCATAAAGTGTCTACCAGTCTAGTAATATCAATTGGAGCCTCTAGTGAAATATAGTCCAAAGCGGTTCTCAAAACGTTACTTGTGAGGCTGAGTGGATGCTGAATCAATGTCTGCGTGTCAGCTTGAATACGTAAGGCCTGGCATTGGAGTTCTATTTTCACAAGATTCATTCCTCCCTCGGCAAAGGGCAAACAAAGTAACACATGCTTTACCCTCAATATCTGACCGTTCCAAATAAACCAATTTACTGCACTCTTAAGTTTATTTATATCTAAATTCCGTAGTGGGAGGATTTTTGCCATGTACCATACCTTTGACAGCGCATGCACCTGCACAAAGGTCACCCTTGACTAAACTGAGACTGCGAAATTTATTGATTTGTAATATTGCTTTAACCCGAGTTGTTACTCTATCATAATTTAATTGGATCATACTTTGAATAGAGTGCGTATATATTATATCTAGTATGCGTATCGTTTGTACAACCTTAAAATTACCTCGCTGCGAGTGAGAATGAGCCAAATTTAAATTCAAAAGTGATGATTTTTCTTGGTTTATTTTTAATCCCTACCATATTCCAAATTTCTGTAATACCTGACACGTTACATCAATATCAGACTGTTCATTTATTAATACAGTAATATCGTCAGCCTACGCTAACACCTTAATGGTAGTAGAGTGTATGTTAATTCCTTGAACTTTTCGGCCTAATTCAGAAAGGAAGGGTCTCAGCGCAATAAAAAACGCTAACATCGACAAAGGATCTCCTTGTCTTACACCTTTATAAATATAGTTCTTTTGTAAGAAAACCGTTTATTTGAATTTTTGCTGTTGCATGCCTATAAGGACTTTTAAATACTGACAGAAAATGTCCATGTATTCCATAGCCCTGCAAAACGTTAAATAGATATTCAAGATTTATCGAGTCAAAAGCACGTTCAATGTCTAATGCTAATATAGCATTTTCAGAATTATTTTTCTGTAGTCTATAACATGTAATTACTTCACGCATCGTTTGTAAAACATTTGTGATTTTCTTATTTAAACCAAAAACATATTGTTCCTCTCCTACTAATTTGTCGACATAAGGGATAAGTCTGCCAAGCATACATCGCGCCAATATTTTGTAATCCGTACATAGGAGGGTGATGGGTCTATAATGACCAGCTTCGCTTTGTTTTGGACATTTTGAGATTAGAATTATAATACCCGTATTGGAAGATTTACCCATTTTATACGTGCTAAACACTGTATTTATCCAGTCCGTTATTGTTTGGCCCATCAATTTCCAAAAGGTTTGATAAAACTTATTGGGTATCCCATCCCAACCGGGAGCTGAAAATGATTGACCTGCCTTAACCGCTCGAAACACTTCCTCACTTGTATATTCGTTGTTTAAGTTTTCACTTTCTTCATCTGTAAAAGCCTCTGATTCGGATACCAATGCATCCATCAAAGCTCCATTATATGACGCTGTTTGGGAATATTGCTGCTCAAAATAATTACAAATGCAATCACGTATTTCAGGGGCTGAATTAATCTTTGTCCCCCATTATCAAATATTTCACTAATACATTGTCTTTTAGAATTTTTTCTTTCATGAATTACATGGCTGATAGAGGCGACCTCATCGTTGTCAAAATGAGGAAGTCTACTACGAATTTTGACCCCTTGACGTCTTTCTGCAGTCATTTTTAACAGTACGGCTTGTATACGTTTGACTTCAGTTTGCACTTTTTTCCCGTCTGTTGCTTGCTGAATTTGTTCATGCAACACCCTGTAGTAAAAATTATATTTATTTGCCCAATCTCGCGACCGTTCCTTACAGTAACTGATACAGAATTTTTTTATACAAGGTCCACCAGCGAATTATATCTATCCTCATCAGACGGTGTGTTATCCATCTCGACCATTGGTCATTAAATGCTTGTTGGAAATTTTTCTCATTTAGAATTGAAGCATTTAATTTCCAACAACCGTACCCTCTAGGTACTATTGGAATGTACACACTTATCATCATAATGACAGCACGGTGATCTGAAAAACATGTAGGTGTTATGCTGATGGACTTTACAGAGTGACGTAATTTGGGTGTTACATAAAATCTATCCAATCGGGACGGACAATTGTCACGTATATAGGTGAAACCTCTCTGCCCAACATTTTTATCACTCCAGACATCTGTGAAGTTAAAGCCAGTTACTAATTTTTGCAATGAATTCGACGTGTTAAATCCAGGTCTTTAGTCCTGCGGATACAATAAATAATTGAAATCTCCCCCACATATTATGTGTTCTCTCCTACCCTGCATTTCAACCGCAACTTCCTGCGCAAAAAACTCATCCCTTTGTTTCCTACACCGTGACCCGGACGGGGCATATATATTATATATCCATACATTTGCAACTTTTGCTGATATGATTCTATTATTAGGATGACATACCACATTTTTGAGGGGAACCGTATTACGTGTTAACAAAGCTGTTCCTGTCGATTGAAAATTCGCATTATTATGAACTCTTATTGTTGGGGAAAAATTGAAATTCATTTGTCCACATTCTTGGGAAAATACAATATCTAATGATGCTTGTATAATAAAGTCCTCTAACGCCGCCTGTTTTGTGTGGGATTTCATTTTGTTTATATTTATTGTCGCAAAACGAAGGGTCGTCATCATAAATACTATGATCAAAATTTTTGGGATTGGGTATTCCCAATACTTATACTTCCACCTTTGCTCCATCTAAGAGTAATACTTGTAACGACCCTGCGTGGTCATCACATTTAGCTATCCTGTGAGATAGCCATATTCTTTAATATATAATTATTAATGCTTGAGAAATGCCCTGCGAGGCTTACGCTTTTGATTTATCTTTTATCTAATTTTGAGTGCATTGTTGTTAAGCATGAAACATATATTGTTGTAACACACACGTTTTGGTTAAAGAAAGCATGCTAAATACCCTGCGTGGTTTACGCATTCAGTTATCTTTTGTGCAGTGATTGTTGTTTAATTTGTAACTTGCATTGTTGAATCTCTTTATCTTGTAATTTCTTTAATGTAACGTGTTCAGTTTAGCACACAAGTGTTAAGTTTATATCGCCACATGCTAGTGGTTTTTACAATGCTAAACTTGATATTTTATAACGCACGAGTTGCATCTCGTGAATTGAAGGGAGTTTTGCAACGCTGCAGCCGGCCTAGTTCCGATCTTCTCCACCCGCCTCAGTGCTGCCACCAAACAGTATATAAACAAAGCAGCGAGGCCCGGAGTCAGTCGACTGCCAGATGCCGACTGCGAAAGACCTGGTTCCCAGATCTAGTCTGGAAGTTTCCCCTACCAGGATCCAATAGCTTCCTTGAGAAGGAAGGAGGAGAAAAGAAAAGCAGTTTTCCTACCTACCTGGTCTGCCCCATAAGAGCTTGATGTGCTACCCTTGGGTCGTGGCGGCCCAAGCCCAAGTCTCCTGGGTGCTTCCAGACCTACCCTTTGTACCTTGCCGTCTCTTGCTACTGACTGGACATGCCAAGGGACCGAACCGTTCCCTTGTCGTAGCTGGATTGACTTTGCGGCGTCCTTTCACACCAACACCTTTGTGAAACCGCGGACCCTTTGGCCCGTCCCTCGCTATTGACGCTTTCGCATGTTGTCCCCAGACGGCGTGGCACGTGACGGCTACCCAGGTTCCTATCGGTTACCTGTACTAGTTGGTTCCCCCCTAAATTAGATAAGAATACTAATACTGCCCAGGTACCTCACTGAGGAGGATTTAAGAGCGTATGTGCTAAACTGGTTATTTACATGCGTGTATAAATATAAATAAACTTTTACAAGTTGACCTGTGACCTTTCCATACTAAACCCCGCAAGCCCTGAGATACTTTGAGTCCATGTCTTCGACTGGCTACAAGCTAGCATATATGGGTACACTTTTGCACCGCTCCGTGGTGTAGTGTGCAGTGCTCCGGCGCGCGGACGTTGCAAAAGTTTTTGGCGCCCAACGTGGGGCCCGATTTGCAAAAACATAGGGCTCGACTTGTAAAACGTGGGGTCAGATTAGTTACGTGGTGAAGCCGTATATGGACTAGAAGTGGCTCACTGGTTGTAGTGCAAGAGTTAGTGACAGTGTTCGTCCATTGAATTCACGAAGGTAGTGAAGTGTTTTCGGAGAAACCATACAGAATTCACGAAGGTAAAGTGTTGTGACATATACGATTGTGACAAAATGGAAAAAGAAACGTCCGGAATGAGTCTACGGAGCAGAGGGAGAAAAACCATGGAAGGTGAGACTGGGTTCGCATGCTGTGATGATTCTGGAGCCGAGATGGAGTCCTTCCAGTGTCTCAAGAATTTCCATTTGAGATGTGAGGGGCAAGAAGAGACCTCAGAGACTGATGCAGAGGCTAGGTGTAAAACATGCTTATCAGCACCCTTGGTAGCGTCCCTGCTTGAACCAAGTCTTCCAAGTAAGGCCCAATGAGACCATTGGCTGCTGGAGTGGTTAATGAAAGATAAAGAGGAACGTAAGAAAGAAGAGGAAGAGCGTAGACAGATTGATGAAAAGCAAAGGAAAAGGGAAACTGCTCAATTAGAGAAAACTCGTAAGAAAGAGTTGATAGAGCTGAGACAGGTGGTCGAATCCATGGAGGAGAGGAGACTCCTTGAGAAGGAAGAGGAGACAGCCCGTATTAAAGAGGAGAAAGCAGAAGAAGAAGCTAAAAGAGCAAGAGAGAAAGCAGAAGAAGAAGCTAAAAGAAAAGAAGAGGTACATGAGTTTAGGACTCTGATAAAGTCTCTTGAAGAGAAAAGAGAGGTGGAGAAGAGAGAAGCTGAAGAGAAAAGAGAAAGGGAGTTAGAAGTTCTCCGTGTCCTGGTGGAAAGTCAGGAAGAAAAGAAAGAAAGAAAAGGAAGAAGAGGAAGAAAAGAGAAAGAAAGAAAAGGAAGAAGAGGAAGAAAAGAGAAACAAAGAAAAAGAGGCAGAGAATGAAAGGAGGCAGCTAGAAGCCGAGAAAAGTAGGGAGGGGTTGCGAACGTTTTTCTCTCAGCTTAAGGTTGACCAACGAGAAAGTGTTAGAGAAGAGTTGGAGAAAATCCGGATCTCTTGCCAACAGGAGGTAGTAAGGGTAGTAGAAGAACAACTAGAGCCCTTAGCTGAGTGGCGTGGAGAGATAGAAAGAGAGCATGAACAGATGAAGAGGAATCTAGATACCTGCTTAGAACTGGTCCAGTCTAGAGGAGAAGTTACTAGGAAAGAAACTGAAAGTGACGATCCCGAGAGGGTTAAACAGATAGAGGTCTCTGTTGAAGCAATGAGTTCTGTGGTAAAAACCCTTGGGGAAAGGACCGAGCAGATGGAAAAAACTGTACGAGAGCAGAAGGAGGCTGCCGATGCATTGACGCGGAATCTCCGGGAAGAAGTTGAAACAACTGCTGGAGAAAAAGTGAACTCTCTCCGTGAAGAGACCAAGAGACTGGAAGTGTCCCTTCGAAGAGAGATCCATGAACAAACTGGAACTATAATTAGAAGAGTAGGTGAGCTGCAGGATAAGTTTCAAAGACTGCAGTTGCAAACCGAAGCCACTTCAGATGTACTCCCGGATTCTATTGAACGGGGTGGAAGCTTAAACCCGGAAGCGGTCACCTTTGAACCTCCTAGAGTAGTGCAAAGTCCCTACTGCGTCGAAAGAACCGTTCTAACAGATAGAGGTAAGCGACCTAGAGAGGGAGACAGTTCTGATGGATCTCCTCCTCGACGTAGAGCCGATTTCAAGATGCCTAGGATGGCTGATATCGCCCACATACCAAAATTCAAAGGCGATATCGAGGCCCAATCGGCAGAGAAGTACCTCAGAGAGCTCAATGTCAGTTTCGAGCTTATGCAGATACCTGAGCACTATAGACTTGAGTTACTTCCTAGAGTATTTGCAGGCAAGGCTGAACATTGGCTGGCGGGAAACATAGATAGTTTTGTCAACTATGCCGACTTTTGCCTAAGATTTAAGGAGGAGTTTGCCTCTGAGAAAGCCAAACAGAGACAGTTAACTGCTGTGAGAAATCGACGATATTTTCGCCCAGTCCACGAGAATATGGAGAGCTTCGCTTGGAGCATCTACGCTGCCTATCGAAACTTGAGTGACAATTTCAGCGAAAGTGAAGTGCTGAATCTAATAATAGGACAGCTGCCGTATCGTATCCGGAACCTTTGCCTTGCGCATGCTCCAAGATCAGTTGATGAATTGACCAGTTTTCTCAAGGACTTCGACATCTATGACGATCCCGATGCTTGGAAAAATAAGGAAGACCCCAAGAGTAAAGAGTCTGGAATCAATAATAAGAGCTTCAAAGTCCGCAACATCGAGACCAGAACCAGCGGTAGAGAAAGGAATGCTGCGAGGACTCCAAAGTTTTATAGAAGACAAGGCTGGAGAGGAGCGGACCGCAGCCAACAGGATGGTCAGAGGAACTTTAATCGACCTTATCCAGAAAGAGGTCGAAGCTTCCCTGATATAAGGAATTATCAGGATGGGAGTTCCCCTAGACGATACTCACCTCGGGATGCAGAACAGACTAGAAGGCAGTCACCAACCAGAGAAGACTTGACCTCTGAGCAGGAGGAAGCCCTAGAGACAACCCGGGACTTCCTGCATAACCAAAGGTCACAGTCTAGTCAAACAAACTAGAGCCTTGTCTAGGTGCTTCGTTCCCATTTAGGCAAGGGGCCTCGGAGGAGCGACCACTAAGATGTATCCAGGAACTAAAAGTAAATTTTCAATTGTCCGAAACAGAGGAAATAAATTTGCAAAGTGATCTGAAATCTGCACGAGCATCTAAGACTAGTTACAAATCACCAGCAGTATCTGCAAAATTAATGGAAATACCGATAAACTGTATAATTGATACCGGAAGCGAATGTTCAATTCTAAGTCATAAGGTCTGGACTAAACTAAAGGATTAAATACCAGGCATTCAGGTACAAAAGGTTCCAGAAATAAGATTAGTTGATTTCTCTGGTACCCACAGAAAGCGAGTTTTTGGAAGTAGGCGAGTAGAGCTACAAATAGGTGGAATGACTTTCAGTACTGAAGTATTTATATTGAAGGGATTTAGTACGGATCTTCTTTTGGGCATGCCATTTTTGAGGCAGCACGAGGCAGAGATAAATTTCAGGAAAAACTCTGTGAAGCTGAATTTCGGGAAAACTCCTGAACATGAGGAAGGGAATCCACTGGATATTGAACTTGTGAGGTATATCCAAAATGTCCAAGAGAAAGACAAGAAATGGATGTATAAACCTGCGGACCTCAGGGAGAAGGTCGACACTGTAGATATTCTAAAAGATTCCCAGAAGCAGGAGTTGTTAAACGTGCTGATTCAATTTTTGGAAGTATTCTCAGAGAAGCCCGGAACAATGGAGAGTGCAGAGTGTGAAATCCTTCTGAAGAGTAATGAGCCAGTTCATCGTGCGCCGTATCCAGTACCGCTTTCAAAAAGGGCAGCTCTGGAGGAAGAGCTCAGCTTATGGAAGACCTGGAACATTATTCAACCATCTGTATCACCATACCTGAATCCATTGTTAGACGTGGACAAACCTGATGGAAGTGTGAGACCATGCCTGGATTTTAGACAATTGAATGCATTGATGATAGTTCCCAAAAGTTCGGTTCCACCCATTGATGAATCCTTACAGAAGTTTAAACAAGCACGGTATTTCACGAGTTTGGACCTGGCCTCAGGCTATTTGCAAATTCCTTTGAAGCCAGAATGCCGAAGGTATACTGCGTTTTCATACAAAGGTCGCCAATACGAATTCTTGAAGATGCCGTATGGTTTATCTAACGCTGTATCTACTTTCGTATCTGTCATGCATCAAGTTTTTGGCCCTGAAACAGAAAGTTATTTGACCGTTTACATAGATGATCTTCTAATCTTTGATGCGGATTTCAGCAACCACCTTCAACACATAAAAGCAGTATTACTCAGACTAGAAGAAGTAGGACTAAAAGTAAAACTTCGAAAGTGCAATTTTGTAAAGAGTGAACTAGTGTATTTAGGACATGTGATCTCGGGTGACCAGATAAAAATAGACCCGAAAAAGAATGAAGCCATCTTGAATTTTCCCTTGCCAAATAACAAGAAGGATATTCGGAAGTTTTTAGGACTAGCCAATTGGAGGCGAAAATTTATAAAGGATTTTTCGGCTAAAACAGAACCTTTGCTGAAATTGCTTTCCAAAAGTGCTAAGTGGACTTGGAGTACTTTTCAACAATCAGCTTTCGACCTGCTCAAGCAAGAATTAGTAACCGCTCCGGCTCTAGCTCAGCCAGATTTAAATCAAGAGTTTTGCATACAGTGCGATGCTTCTACCAAGGGATTAGGATGTGTCCTGTTTCAGGAACTAGATGGAGAAAAGGTTGTAATCCAGTATGCGAGCAGGAAACTGAAGAATAATGAAGTGCATTACTCCATCCATGAGCTGGAATGCCTAGCCATACTTTTTGGTGTAAGTAAATTCGAAATTTATCTCCGAGGAAGACATTTCAAGATATATACAGATCACCGGGGATTGGTCTGGCTCCAAAATTCTAGAAATTGGAACTGTCGCCTCACTAGATGGTCTCTCAAATTACAATCCTACTCATTCGAAATTATTTATATACAGGGAAAGGAAAACGTAGTGCCAGATGTACTCAGTCGTTATCCTGCAGAAGTCAGTGAGGAAGATAAAGAACCAAAATTTTTCCATGTTAATTACATTTGGCAGGAAAGAGGAGAAGTAGACAATGTCGAGAATTGGGTGCAAGCTCAAGAGCGCGATTCTTTCTGCCTTTCCATCTTGGAAGTACTGAGACAGAAGGAAGATGAAGACTCCCCTGCTGAGTCCAAGGTGAGAAGGTTGTATCAGTTGTACGGAAATCTCCTGTTTAGAAAAACTACTGGCGACGAAGTCTCCTGGAAATTGTGTGTTCCTGAGAAATTAAAAGATAAGGTTTTACGAGAGAACCATGATGAGTTAGGACATTTTGGCATGGCTAAGACTTTGAAAAGAGTGAAGAACAGATATTTTTGGCCTAAATTTAAACAAGACGTAGCCAGACATGTTAGAGATTGCCTGACCTGTGCGAAGACCAAGATGGATAAACTTGGAATCATCAAAGACAAATTACACATTAACCAGAAAGACCCGCATGAACTTTTGTCCATCGACCTAATTGGAAAGTTACCTATGTCTTTGGGTTATCAATACGTCTTCACCTTGGTTGATGTAGGAACAAAGTTTGTCTCTGTCTATCCCCTGAGGCGAGGCACGGCCAGAGAGATCATTAATGTGATGGAGAAAGGATATTTTACTCACTTTCCTAAAGTCAGAGCCATTCTATCAGACAGAGGAACGCAGTTCACATCAGGCTTGTGGAAGGAATATCTGGATAAAAAGGGAATAAAGTATTATTTCACCACCGCTTATCATCCTAGCAACAATACCATCGAGCGGATGAATCAGGAAATAGTAAGATTACTCCGGCTATTCTGTCATCGGGAGCACCAGTCCTGGTCTAAATACTTAACCGAAATATCTTGGCTTCTAAACAACTCTGTTTCCGACACGACCGGTTACGCTCCCTCCGAGTTATTCTTTAACAGGCCTGTGCCTAATGAAGTTTTGGACCACTTCAACTGGCCCATCAATGAAGCAGATTCCCAAATATCTAATTGGAATCAGAAACTATTCATGGCAAGGACTAGGGAAAGCACCAAAAGCAAGAAAAGAAGAATTAGGGTAAAAAGAAACGCTCTTCAATTAGAAGAAGGTGACTTGGTTCTTGTCAGGAATCACAAGTTAAGTTCCCGAAAGAATAGGACTATCGCCAAATTGTTTGAGGTATACATTGGCCCCTATGTCGCCTCGGATGTTCGAAGCAACACTGCCCTGCTGTTGAACCCGACGACCAAGAACCCAGTCGACCGAGTGAATTTTGACAACCTTCGTCTCTTCAGGTGTTCCCCCAAACGGAGAAGACAAATAGTGAATGAAGAAAAGACTTAGTGATTGAAGAGTAAAAGAGATATAGACTCTGGTTTACCAAAAATTTTTCTGAAAATTTAAACTTTTTAATTTTCCTCAAAATTTTTGCCCGAGAGAGGGGCATATGTAACGACCCTGCGTGGTCATCACATTTAGCTATCCTGCGAGATAGCCATATTCTTTAATATATAATTATTAATGCTTGAGAAATGCCCTGCGAGGCTTACGCTTTTGATTTATCTTTTATCTAATTTTGAGTGCATTGTTGTTAAGCATGAAACATATATTGTTGTAACACACACGTTTTGGTTAAAGAAAGCATGCTAAATACCCTGCGTGGTTTACGCATTCAGTTATCTTTTGTGCAGTGATTGTTGTTTAATTTGTAACTTGCATTGTTGAATCTCTTTATCTTGTAATTTCTTTAATGTAACGTGTTCAGTTTAGCACACAAGTGTTAAGTTTATATCGCCACATGCTAGTGGTTTTTACAATGCTAAACTTGATATTTTATAACGCACGAGTTGCATCTCGTGAATTGAAGGGAGTTTTGCAACGCTGCAGCCGGCCTAGTTCCGATCTTCTCCACCCGCCTCAGTGCTGCCACCAAACAGTATATAAACAAAGCAGCGAGGCCCGGAGTCAGTCGACTGCCAGATGCCGACTGCGAAAGACCTGGTTCCCAGATCTAGTCTGGAAGTTTCCCCTACCAGGATCCAATAGCTTCCTTGAGAAGGAAGGAGGAGAAAAGAAAAGCAGTTTTCCTACCTACCTGGTCTGCCCCATAAGAGCTTGATGTGCTACCCTTGGGTCGTGGCGGCCCAAGCCCAAGTCTCCTGGGTGCTTCCAGACCTACCCTTTGTACCTTGCCGTCTCTTGCTACTGACTGGACATGCCAAGGGACCGAACCGTTCCCTTGTCGTAGCTGGATTGACTTTGCGGCGTCCTTTCACACCAACACCTTTGTGAAACCGCGGGCCCTTTGGCCCGTCCCTCGCTATTGACGCTTTCGCATGTTGTCCCCAGACGGCGTGGCACGTGACGGCTACCCAGGTTCCTATCGGTTACCTGTACTAGTTGGTTCTCCCCTAAATTAGATAAGAATACTAATACTGCCCAGGTACCTCACTGAGGAGGATTTAAGAGCGTATGTGCTAAACTGGTTATTTACATGCGTGTATAAATATAAATAAACTTTTACAAGTTGACCTTTGACCTTTCCATACTAAACCCCGCAAGCCCTGAGATACTTTGAGTCCATGTCTTCGACTGGCTACAAGCTAGCATATATGGGTACACTTTTGCACCGCTCCGTGGTGTAGTGTGCAGTGCTCCGGCGCGCGGACGTTGCATACTTCTTACACTATTTTTATATACTCTTAATGTTATACACAAAAAATTAACAAACACACTAACAATATTATTTTAGTAGGGGGGGAGGAAATACCCTTTCCCTTTTATATCTTAATCCATAAATAACTACCACGACACAATTCAATATCATTAACTTACTGACAGTCCATATAAAAGTATTCATTCCAAATAATACTATTTTCTGATCTTAAAACGATTACCTGCACCGAGTATTCACAAACTTTCATGACCTATCGGACTCGGATCAATAACCATGTCTTGTACATTTGTTTTTAAATGTCGCAATGATCGCCTTTTCGTCCGATTGCTGCCTGTCGCTTTCCTTATACTCTTTGGTCGTTTTTGTGAGCCGGAAACTGAACGACCCGTACTACTTTGAACACTTCCACTTTCACTATCAGTTTCCGAATCTTTTTCCTGTTCAGCTTCTTGTCGGAAGTCCTTTTGCTTGCTCTGATTCTGCTTCCTCTCCTTCTTGCTCTGTAACACGTCATCACTCGATTCCTCTTGCACTTAATTATGTCTTCTTGTCGTCTTAGTGGTCCACTCTTCTTCTGCTCCATAGTATCCCGGGACATTTCTTCACTTTGTCGCGTAAGTTGAACATTTAACACAGGTTCTTTTGGTTGCTCTTGCATAATTTCTTTAGTTCCTTCCTCGCTCAAATTCTGTTGATCATTCTTGTGAATATTTTTCTCTCCATGTATATGTATTCCCTTTTGAAGCCCTTGTATCACAGTCAGTTGTGCTGATTCTTGACTCTGTGTCGTACTATGGTGACCCACATTTATACCTTCGTGTGTAGACGGTGCAATTGCTACACTATAGCAGTGGTGTTCAACCTTTGGTACTTGTACCCCTGGGGGTACGCGAAGACTTTTTAGAGGGTACGCACAATTTAAGATAACTATAAATAATGAAAACTGTTTCTGACCGAGATAACGTGAAAATGTAATAAAGGGAAGCAAAGAAAATATACATTTCTTTGTCAACATTTTCCTCAAAGGTAATATAAAAAGGGATCGATTAAGGATTTCATGTCACTCCCCCCACCGACCACCAGACTAAGGATGTAACGACGTCTACCTTATTTGATGTGCCTGACGACGTTCTGGCTCTACATTTGATTGGTAATGCCCAACCAACAATACAATTAAACAAATAAACAAAAGGCAATTCTTAATAACATATTTACCTTTTGTGCCAGGGTAAGTGCCATCAGTTGGAGCGCAAGAGATTACATAGGATAGAACAAATTATACACCACAGGGTTAGTTCTATATATAATGTAATTGCTATATAAGAGCACATGCATAAATATTTACATTAATGCCCCTTTCATTCATACATTCACTCACGCATTCGTATCTCGGCTTTCCAAAAGACATGATTAATTAGTACAAAAATAGTTCGGCGGCATGTTTAAAGTTAGCTACATTGATTAAAACTGTTCTTAATTTGACATTTACTTTTTCATTTCCGGGAAATATAAGTTCCGGTAGGAGCTTAACCTGTACGACAAAACACTACTCCTTTTATGTTGTTGTAATTGAATGTTAATCATTATATTGTTTTGAGGTTAGCTTGGATCACTGTTATATAATTATATAGACAATTTATAACGTCGTACGATCTGAATGTTAAGTACTTTGGATAAATGAATAATTGAAAGCTGTACTGTTTTAATGTTAAAATTATCGTTGGTACAATTTAATCACCGTAATAAGCAATGTCACTTGGTAATGTTTACGTAATTAAGCGAGTTCATTGGATGTTACGACGGGGCGAACGAAGCTTATCCATTTGCACGTTCCATTCACGGCTTACCTTTGTCGGGTCTGATTGAAGTACCCGTGCTGGAGATGTAGATGCTTGGCGGCGTGATCAATAGATGGCTTCCGGGCGATAAGATTGGATCTCCGCATCTTCAAGGATGGCAACTAGGTCGGACGCCCCCCCCCAGCGGGGCCTTTCGCTGTCTCTACTCCATCTTGATAGTAAACAACCACGTGCGAAATAAACACAACACGGATCGGTCCGACACACAAAGCGGGTACTTTACGCGGGTGGTTCGCGAGAGGTTGTGCACGATAACACGTCGAAGAAAAACTGAGTAAAACTGTGTCTTCCGCTTCTCCGCTCGTCTATTTACTTGCTATTTAAAATGTTCGTTAAGGTATCCTCTCTGTCCAAGCCTTGGTAACTCGTCCTCAAATCGTAGCCTCTTATCCTGCTATCTTCGCCCGTGTAATTGGAGTTCTTTGACCTTTCTCAAGCAGCACCTCGAAGGGAGGTTACCATTACGACCGGGCCCATTGTAACCTGCACGTTCGCTCCGAAGAGACCGCCAGGGAGTCTGTAGTTATTGTTATCCATTCTCGCTGTTTAACCTTTAATATCGGGCTTAATTCATCTCCTATCAAATTGTGCTTTTGGGATTTCGTCGATTATAATCTGCTGCTGAGCTGTCTTAAATTTCAGTTGAATCCGATCATCGGTACTAAAGTTGTATTTTTATGTTTCTTTACCCGAGGGTCGGCCTCTTCGCTCGGGAAACAGGCTAGTCCTCCGCACTCTGCAGTCCAACTCTCGGTGAACAGCCACAATCCAATGCTTGGTATTGCTTATTACGGCGATTAATTTATTTACCTGAAAGTCAGCAAGATTTGATCGTTATAAGGATTCTAACTCTGATTTGAACTCTCAAATAATTTGGAAACATTGCATTGTACAGAGAGAAAATTTGGTCGCGATAAAAATAACTCCTGATTTACACGAAACGCTGAACATTGCTGTAAAAGTAGTCAACTTAATCAAGTCGCGTGCACTGAACTCCCGTATTTTCAAGAAAATGTGCGAGGAGATGGGATCCACACACACTCAACTGTTTATGCACACCGAGGGGCGGTGGTTATCGCGAGGATGCGTATTGACTCGCCTTTTTGAACTGAAAAATGAGGTAAAATGTTTCCTTTCAAAATTAAAATCCGATCTGGTGACGTATTTTGAGAATGAACAGTGGCTTTGTCAACTAGCTTACTTGACTGATATATTCAACAAATTTAACGATCTCAATCTTCAACTCCAAGGCTTCGACAAAAATATTTTTAGAGCCCGTGAGAAAGTGAAGGGATTTTATAAGAAAGTATTACTTTGTATTGATTGCGTTAATGAAGGTAATATTGCAGTTTTTCCAACTCTGTTGGAATATTGTGGACAAAATAATGTTTAGTATTGCTGGTGAATTTCTGGAAATAATCAAATTCCACCTAGAAAATCTCAGGTTACAGTTTTTGAAATACTTTCCAGAAATTGGATAACACACAAGATTGAATTACAAATCCGTTTTCCACCACCGCCATCAATTCCTCTGATCTTCCTGTAAAATTAAAATAAAGTCTGCTGCAAATGTCCACTGATAGATTACTTGAAATAAAATTCGAAAACGTGTCTATTTGCGAGTTCTGGTGTTACGCACGAACTTAGTGACACTGCCGTCACACGCCTTCTTCCCTTCCCCTCCACTTATTTGTGTGAGCAGGTGTTTTTTTTTCTTGCATTGACAGCCATCGAAACGAAACACAGAAATCGCCTGATTCCAGAATCACCACTGATGCTCGCACTAACGAAGATTCGGCCACGAATCGAGGAGCTGGTGTGCAGAAAACAAGCTCAGCCATCTCATTAACAGCCAAGAAATATTAAAAGTTCATAATATATTTTTGTTATACCCGTAATTTTCCTTTATTTATTTTATAATTCTCCTTTTTATAGTAAAACTGTATTATTTAATAGGTAATGATTTGCATAATTTATTTTAGATGTAGTTATGTATAATCTGAATTAAGGATAACTCGGGGAAGGGGGGGGGGGGTACACGCTTGAGTGGAAAAATTTCTTTAGGGGTACGCCGAGAAAAAAGGTTGAATACCACTGCACTATAGGACCGAACTGCACGACCCATGAATTTGAACACTGTTGGTTTTCGTAAATTACAATTAAACCGAATGTGGTCACTGCTACCACACCATTCACAAGTCGGGATTTGACCATTATATACTACATGTGCCGTATATTGGATTATTTTCACAAAGGAGGGAATTGGCTTCTTAATTGCCATCAAAACCTTACGCACCCCATTATACATTTTGTACCTGAATTTGTCACTCCAAGTTTCTGCTATCAATTCATCGATTATCCCATATTCACTCAGTTTTTCACGAATTTGTCGCTCTGGCACTTCCAAAGGAAGATTAAACACTCGAACCGGCTTCACAATTCGATTCGCATCACTCAGTTTCACTTGTGTCACAGCTCCACTACTATAATAAAAATTCACTTCACCAGTATTTTCTTCTAATATTTTTCTCATTTTCCCAGGACGCACTAATTTCAAAAATACATATTTAATCGTCGTGGGAATTTGTATGGCTGCAATTTCATCCACACTCAGTTTGAATTTATCATGAATAAATTCATGTACTTCCAAAGGACTAGGTTTCAAAGTTCCCGTTTGATTTGATTTGATATGATTTAGTTAATTTTACTTGGCGTTTTGTGCCTCTTGGCTAATTTGCGAAGATGGGGATGAGTGATGAAATGATGAAATTGATGAATGGACATTCACCAACAACCAAGCCCGACCGGGATTCGAACCCGGGACCCTTGGCGTCGCAGCACGATGTGCTAACCACTCGGTCACAGGGTCGGGCAATTCCCGTTTGAAAACTGATTTGTATCGTATTTTCGCGATCCATCCTATACTTTACTTTTGTCCAATTCTTCACTAGCACAGTTCAACAGCACACCCTCTCCCACACGTACGCACCGATATCGCGCTGAACTTTCACTTTTCCTCAAAGCACAGAGCTCCTACGGAACGACCTACCTGTTCCTCGCTAGGCGCAAGACTCCACTCGGGCAGTGTCCGGCACAAGTATGTTCATCAAGATTGGGCACAATATTCTTTTAACAGGGTATGATGTATCCATGACAGTCAATGTCTATGCAAATTTCCGCCATCTTCCACGATGCATCACACAATTGGAAAAATGTGGAGTGAACTAACTCCGCGAGACATTTTCTATTGTTGAATGCTGCACTTCATAGGCAATTAAAGGGACCGTAGTGTAGTATACCAAACAAAATGCGAGCTGTTTTGAGATGAATCCTGGCTACAAAAACATTCAGTTGTTAAAAGAGGGCCGGATTATTCACTGCCTCCAAGAGTGTAAGAGCACAGGAAGATACTTTCGTCTGATTGGCTGTTTTGAGTGCCTGCTGTAACAAGTAGGGAAGGCAACCCTGCAATTATCCAATCAGGTCACCTGCGTATTTCCGCCATTCACACACCAGTTAGGTGAAGGGGAGGGTTTTTTGCACCGAACATTACAATTGTCCTAGTATAGAGGCTGTTCATCAAGGAGAGAAAAATCACTCGAACCTGCCTGTTGTTTGAGTTTTGAGGTTGACCTTTTTGATCCAACTTTATGCAGTTAGATTTATCCGGATTATGTGCCGCCAACAGATATCAAACCTACAACCTCTTCATTACAAGGCAACGACTTCTTCATGTGGGGAGAAAATCAAGCGAGCGGCCCTACACATCCCACATTTCAAACTACAACCAACCTACCTGTTGGTAAACAGTAGAGCACTGGAGAAGAGCAACGCAAAATATTTTTTCAAACGATCAGAGTTGAAAACCGTCACCGTTCCGGCCGGAGGAAAATCCCTGACACTCAACAACATCACCAACGGAACCATCCCAACCTTACTGATATTCACGATGGTTCCAAACAACGCCTTCGTGGGTAGCGGAGACACGAAAGGTGAAATCACACGAGCATACGATACACTCTTCAAAGGAACAAATATTTATCATGCAGACAAACGACACATGATCACCAGAGAAATGTTCACCAACGGTTACTTCATGTTATGCTACCAATTGACACCGGATCAATGCAATGACCCTTCATGCAGAAATTTACCCGATAAAGGGGAGTTGCGCATCGAAGCGAGATTAAATTCACCGCTGACACGCTCCATGACCTGTTTGATATACCCTCTCTATGAAAGTTCGGTGGAGATCACAAAAGAGAGAAACATCATCTTCAACTTCTCCGGATGAACACGTACGACATCCACAACGTACCCTCCGCAGATTCTACGTCCCGAGACATTTTCCTCGGCGTTTACCCAAGTGATATTCTTGCCGACGTGGTGGTCACAAAAAAACCAACCGCACTCGTTGCAAACACGCATCCCTCCACTAAAACCGCCGTGTACATCGACAAGGAAGGGTACGGTAAATATTGCGACTCCTACGGAAACATTCCCATTCAACCAGCCTTAACGCGTTTCATGAATCGAAACTGCATATCGTGGGAGTACAATCAACGTCAATATCAAGATTTGTTCAGTGCCGTCTGCGGTCAATATTGCTGCATATACCTTCGTCACGAATGCATGCGAGTTCCCAAACGAGCCTTTCACGTCTACTTCACAAATGACCATCGACCACGACGACAACGACGATGACCGACCCAAAGGCAATTGTCTTCAGCGTGGACGATGCCTTCGAAGTTTCCGTTCTGGGCGAGAGGGACGACACTAGGATCGTATTCCGGAAGGATGGTTCCCGAATCAGTCTCGACACGGAGAAATATACAGAATTGACAAAGGCAATGGGTCTTCTTACAGACATTTTCCACGAGCGGCGCTTGGATTGCAGCAAACGACGCACCGTAAAATGTGGACTTACACCCGACTTCAGCATCATTCGCTGGGAATTTCACGGTGACCCTCCAAGATGGCGGCGGGGAGAGCCTGTTGCTGTACGCCAAACAGTGAGAGACCTTCATGCACATGTATCATCCCATACTGAAAACCTACTACCGACACTGGCACGCCCAATGAAAGCGGAGAGGACCACTAGGACTAGGACTACTACTACTACTACTACTATTAACCCGTTTTTTTTATGTATTCTCTATCATATGGTGATTGTACATACTAAATAAATAGTTCGGTACACATTTATTACGCTTTTCATTTCACATGTATATTTTCTGTAGAACCACCACAATACGTGCACGACACAAAACACAACGGTCCGTGTTCTTCACGGCACAAGATGCACACACCAGAAAATGACCACACGGTAGGTAAGCTACCTGTCTCCGATGCACGTAACAGATGACGCAGTGTTGATTGTCTTCCACGTTCACTGCAGGGGCGTCATCGGCGTCGTTCCCCTCCTCCTCCTGCTGCTGCTTTACGGTTCCCTCCTCCACGTCAGAGGAACCTGTTGCTGCTGCTGCTCCAGAGATGCCTTTGTAGAGTCTGGTCGCCGGAGGTTGCTCCGCGTCGGCGGCGCCGTCGACAACGAACGTGGTTGCCGCAGCCGACGTCAGATCGTCTGTGATCATCAGACGGAGGTACCTAGTCGTGCCATAAGTTCTGTCCCCCATTGCAATAGGTGTAAATAACACAAAATGTTGTAGTACACTAAATCCTTTATTGCCAAGTGTACATTAGGGACACAGGAACGAAACAAAACATAGTCTATTCAAAGTGGCCTCCTTTGGCCTGCACACACATCTTCAATCGTTCAGGCCACGTGTCAATCACGGCACGAACCACATCTTGCGGTATGAAAGCGGCTGCTTTCACTAAATCGGCCTTAAGCGACTCAATATTGCGGTGTGATTTCTTGCAGGCGTTCTCCTCTAAGTTGTCCCAAAGGCAGTAGTCCAGTTGGTTGAGATCCGGGCTTCCAGAGGGCCAATCCTCTGCGGCTATGAAGTTGGGAACATTGTTGGCCAACCACTGCTGGTTCATCTTCGCCCTGTGTGCCGGCGCGGAGTCTTGCTGGAATGTCCAATCTTCACCAGAAAAGAGAGTGTGATTCAATGGTTTAACTACCTTCTCCAAAACATCGTTCTGGCAATTTGCAGCCTTGGTCTTGACTCCCTGTTCGCAAAAGTGCATCTGGGTGACACCGTCGTACGACACGCCCCACCAAACCATGACTGAAGCTGGGTGGTGGCCTCGTTGGACCCTAGGAAGTTTGTCGGCAGCTTCTCGAGAACTTCGTCCTCTTCGGTATATCCATCTCCCGTGCATAAGTTTCTGTTTCCGAAGAGGATTTCGACGAATTCGAGCAGATACGGCTTTCACAGCTGCTGGTGTCCGTGAAGTGCGCGGACGGCCACTTCTAGCTCTGTGATCGATAGAGGAGATGTCGTTGAACCGGTTGATGCACCGATACACAAATTTTTGCGTAATTTGTAATGGCTTTAGAAGATTGAAAATATCCACCGGTGACTTCTTGCACTTATGCAACGCAATCACAGCAATCCGATTCTCCTTGCTGACCCACTCCATGTTAACTGGACAAGTGAACGCCACAAACTAGGGACTGGTTTACGCTACAGGATGCGCACGACCTATTGTAAATACAGCCGGTCGCGGACGTCAGTCGAATGGGCCGTGTGGAGCTCGTGCACTTAGGGACAGAACTTATGGCACGACTGGGTAGATGCACTGAGGATACCATTTTCTGTGTTCTATCCACGGATTTTCCCCTCTCTGCCACTGATACAAACATAGTACAGAAGCAGTAGCTTCGAACCACGTCGCCGAACCCACTGTAGAAAAATCCGGCGTCCGCCATTCCTCCGGTCGAATGGTGATCGACTCAGGACAAAGCGGCCTGTACGTGGACAGACGACCCTGGTAATCCGCGTAGGTCGGAAACATAGGGTATCTCCTGTTGATGCACACGGAATTCGGATCTTCTGCACTTCCGAGTCTGCGTTGCAGTTCGGTACCCAGCGGAGGAGACACATCCATGGTTTACGCCGTCGTGAAACTCACTGCCGCCCCGCACGTCGTCGTCGTCGTCGTCGTCGTCCCGAAGCGAAGCCCCCCCCCCAGCCGCAGAATGCCAACACCCATGCACAGGCCGGGATTCCAACCTGGGACTCCTGAGTTGTAGCCTTCTTATACTAACCACCCCGCCACGGAGTTGGCTCCCAAAAGGAAATGAAAATTTCTGTCAATCTGGTATGAAGAAGACATGTATAACTGTTAAATTACTTTACAAATAAACTTCTTTTTCCACATGGTAAATACCAAATGTACCTAGGTACTACATATGTATAGTTTTATGTAATGGACTTGTTCAACACTCTGAGCTGCTCACGTATCATTTCCCACTCCTCTGAAAATGTTTTAATACATCTGTACCTCTCGCGTTATTCTGGAACAAGGATAAATGGTGAACAATGCACACTGTGACGAGCTTTCATCTCACATTACCACAGTTCTGAATATAACAATGCTAAGTTGCCGCCCCTGTGGCAGAGTTGCTAGCACATCACGATACGACGCCAGGGGTCCAGGGTTCGAATCCCATCCTGGGCAAGGATGTGTCCGTTCATCAATTTAACCATATCATCCATCACTCATCCCCATCTTCGTAAATTAGCCAAGAGTGACACAAAAAGCGAAGTAAAATAAAACAAATCAATCAATCAATCAACAATGCTAAGTTATGTGATAAAACTTCGTTTAGTGGCCTGGTGTTGAATATGGAGAATTACAGTAAGCAGCGAATCTTCGAGTTAGTTGCGGGGATCCCATCCACTCGCATGCAAACGATATTATTTATTCTAAAATTTTATGATAACAGCTTATCTACTCGTGCAAGAAATGCAAGTAAAATACATTCAAATAAATAAATTGATCAGGTTGTGTTATCCTGGCTTTCCTGCAAATGAGGATTTGATTCAAACTATTGTCAATTGCTTGTGAGGCATATGTGCGCAATTAGTGCAGTGGATAATTCATTTCTTAGGAGAAATTTTAATTCGAACATTCTTTAAAATATTTTTTGTTAAAAATGGTGCAAATAGTTTTTTTCATCAATTGAGAATAATTATTCACGTAACAATCGTTAGCACAAGTTATTTTTGCGAGAATTACTTTAACTGACGATTCCCTGAAATTTGTGAATGGTTAGCGCACTTTTATATGTAAACTGGAATGCCAATGCAGTATGCATGTGCATTGGAAGTAGAAAATGCCTATTTTAATGTCGTTTTATTTTGGGTGCCTTTTTAAGTGCCTATTTTAATGCCTTTTCCTATTTTATAGCGCCTTTTTAAGTGTCTATTTGCATCATGCATATTTGCCTGCCTATTTGAGAGGTTTTTAGTGCCTAGAAATCTGCACCCTAGTTTTAACCTACCCTTGGCTAAGTGTCTATAAAAAATAACTCTAATGCTGAAAAATATGGCTAAATATTATAGGGGGAGTACTGACACTAACACATACACCCCCCACCCTTTCGAAAATCCAGGGTACATATGGAGAGTTCATAGAGTTCATGGGAATGAAACTCACAAACAATAAGGATCTCATTGTAAGCAACGGTGGAGCTTGAGGACCCTTTGATTTCTCGCATACTCGTGTGTAAAAAATGGTCGAATTTATCATGTCTAATAAGGAGAATAGTACCTTATATTGTCACGACATTGACGTATAATAAATATTGCATTTAGGTAAATATTTCACTGTAGTAACGTGTTTTTAAACAACTTTTGGTTTAGTACTACTCCAACATATACCATATATTCTCTTCTTTGAATTGCTTTATATAATTGAAAAAAATTCTTTATTTTCTGTTCAACTTTCCTTAACGTCAATTGAGGAAACATTACTAAATAATTTCCGGGGTTTGCTACCATCTGTGATCATAACTTGGAACTATTTTAAGTTAAATTCTCAAGAATGGAAACACACACACACAAACACACACATATATATAGGTATATCTATATACGTATATCAGGGGCGTATATTCAAGTCTGACTTGGGTATCTCCGAATCCCAAATTAAAATGCAGGAAGTAATCGACTTGCAAATGTGACTGATGCTTTACTCTCACATGTCGATCGTGGTGGAAAACGCTAGTGAATGGTTGTCTTTATTTTAAATCATCACCACGCTTCTTCCTGAAGATTCTTCCTCAACGCCATACAATCGTCTGTACTTGGCCAGCGCATGACGTATTTATGGTGGCTTCAAGACCAGGAGCTGGACAGGGAAGACTTTAGTTCACCCGGAGATGGAACCTCACAGCGATACCAATTCACTAACCAGCATGGAATTTTCCCAGGAAAGGGAAATTTTGAAACGAAACTACAATTACAGGAATGATAAAGGGTAGCATGTGACAGGAAAATTGTCCTCCGGGCGAAAAACAAAACTGTCCCATTGAATGTATGCAGAAGGGAGAAGGCGCTGACTTTCAATCAACCATGCTTTACAATGACAAAGTTTTGAACTGGAGGAACTGGCGGACCGGGGTAGTTCGCCAGTAGAAATAACTTGAAGGATGTTTTAGAAAATTACGTTCCTTACTGCTCAAAATTTAAATCATTTACAGCCACAGGCCGTGTGTTTAGTGTAATGAGTGAGTGAATTATGTATAAATTCTTCATGATAAGAGCTTGTATCATGTAGTGAACGATAATGAGTTACATAATTAACGAACTACTGACGAAACAATTTACTCGGTTTTTGTGTAAGGATTAACTTCAAATCGTAAATACAGGGTTATCCATTTGAGTATGGATAAAATAAAACATTAATAGAAACGTAAATGTGATAGTAGGGAAATTTTCGTGTTGGTGTTTTCGTGCGTGAAACGTGGAATTCTTGCTGTAGTGTGTTGGCAACAATGAAGTTTTAACTGATTCGTTATTGTTAAAATGTTCAATTGTTGTTGGTGTGGCCGTGGGGGACCAATTGCTTGGCCTCCCAACTTCCCAGATTTAACCCCTGCAGACTTCTTCGTCTGGGGTTTCGTTAAAGACACTGTCTGTTCACAGAAACTCACAGACATTGATAATTTGAAACTCAAAATCACACAGGCTTTCGACAGAATCACCCCAGAGATGTTACACCAGACGTGGAAAGAAATGAATCACCGTTATGAGTTGTGCAGAGTTCGCAATGGAGGCCATGTAGAAAACTGAAAACTGCACCAAATTGTTAGTAGTGTATAAAAATAAGAACTCCCACCTTTCAGTCTTTTGTATACAATATTTCAGGTAATTACATTTGACCAAAAAAATTACACATTCATTTTATTTTATCCATACCCAAACGGATCACCCGGTATATGCATGCCTCTGCCACCCCTCCAAAAAAAGAATGAATTTGATTTAGTTTTGTTACTTACCGTTTATTATATTCTGTATTTTATTCTCGTACGTAGGACTACATAAATATTTCATATTTTATAAATATCCATGGAATACTTGAAATTCTTTCCTTACTGTTTTTATATTAATGATAGTGTGCCATTTTTATAATTATTTGTAAGTATGAATTTTTAATCGCAATGTCTCATCACTTCAAAATCCCAAAAACTGAACGAAAAAGACACTCCCACCACCCAGCAAATTTGTGTCCATTCCAACATTATGATATGAAGAGATAGCCCAAGTTTTAAACCAAGCATACGCCAATGATTCACTCATCTGGTGAATCGAGAAGTAAAGTCTCCCCAAGGATACAATAATAATAATAGTAATAATACATTTGTCTATTTCTATTAATAGTTATTATTTTGTAGTACTAATGGCAACCATAATAATAATAATAGCAATAATTATTATTATTTGTACTATTCAAGTTTTTTAAATGGCTTTACTCACCCTACAACCAGTTCTGGCGACGCCCATGAGAGTACGTTATTAGGAATGGAATCTTCAGATCTATGTTATTGGGAATCTTCAGACCTATGTTATTAGGAAAGGAATCTTCAAATCTATGTGATTACGAATCTCCAGACCTATGTTATTAGGAATGAAATCTTCAGACCTATGTTATTAGGAATGGGATCTTCAGACCTATGTTAAACATTGAGGCTGTAGAAGGGAAGGTATCGAACATATGGACAAGGGACAGGACAACACGCAACCCCACAGTGGATTATTCTGACTGTGAATTCTGACGCCAGAGTCACTTTAATCTGCAATAATCCAGTTTCTAGCCCGGAATAGAAGTTATTAAAATGTCTTCTGAAACGTCGTAATATACTGACTGGAGACATTCTTTAAGAAGAAACTTCCGTTCCTAAGGAAATACAGTGCTTTTCACGGTCAGGTCGCCCTTGAAGTGGCGGCTAAGGCGCCGGGCAGCAAGAGCGGATCTGTCGGTAAACTGGGTGTAAAATCCGCGTAACTGGAACCTCTAGTTATTTAGTGATGAAATAAGCCCGTACAGTTACATCGAGAATTACAATTGTATGATCACGTACCTTGTTACACGAGGTGTTGGAAATGTCCTCCTGCTTCCATACATTTACGGCATCTTTGTAGAAAATTTTCACTAATGTGCATCAATTCCTCTTCTGAAGTTGCTTCAATTTCTCTCCTGATGTTTTTCTTTCAATTTTTCTAATGTATGAGGACTTTGACATGCACCTTAGTTTTCAACTTGTCCCAGACGTAAAAGTCACAAACAGTGTAATATGCCGAAGGGATTTTTAAGGAGTTTGTTCCAATCATGTTCCAGCGTCGTCTACTTTCTCCTCAGTAAGCACACGCCGTTTCGCCCTTCCCATCTTACCAAGAACAGACTCCGTTTCCCTAAATTTGTTCACAAGTTTTCCAACACTGTCTCTGTGTGGGAAAGGATCATCTGGGAATGCTGCTGCGAAACGCTGGGCTGATTTCGTCAAGGACATTCTTAGCTTTGTTTTCAAAACCCACAAACATGTGTTAAAGTGCAAAAACGTAACGTGTACGACTGGACATATTGTTGGTGAAGTTATTAAGCATGACTCAATAACACAGGCGACACGTCCTACCTATTGATAATATCATTGGCGCCAAACTTGCATGTGCTTTGTCAAGTTGCGTGAAGTTGTAGGGGAGACCGGGAAATTGCCGAACACTTAAGCTTTCAGGTTTTATTACTTACTTATTTGGAAGCATTTTTTGAACTTCATGGATTCTAGAGAAACCGTGATACCTTCTCTTCCAAATTAAGACAGAAACAGTGCTCCTAAACTATTTGCTGTACACAAAAAACTATGATAAGGACACATCTGTCTTGTTCGGCATTGCTCTTAATTTTGGGGAAATGCCAAACACCATGTGCGCCATTACACCTTATGAAAAACAACTATGATAATGACAGCTGGCTTTCGAGGTCTTCCTTGGTGAGTTCCTCATCTGAAATTAAAAGTGTTGCTGCAGTTAGAAATTTCGTTTTGCAATAAGTTTCTGCCAAGAAAACAGTACAAAAATGTAATTCAATAAAATATAGCAAGAAATCCCGAAAGTGTCGACTTCGAGATTCGATCTGGAGACCTCGGAACACGAAGTTCAAGAGTCCAATCTTATATAGACGCAAGATGCCATGATTCTGATTTATTTGTTGCGGTTGTTCAAAATAAAATGATAAAAATGTGAACTAACCGACGGGTAATGCCGAATATCTGTTCGCCATTACCCATTTCTGCGCCATGTGGTTTTCATTATCACACCATGCGTGCCCTATTTAATTTACTAACATAGCAGTGCGATTTAAAATTGTCAAAATATATGGACAGTCTACAAGAGTAAGCGACAAGAAAGAATAATGTACCATTCTTTACTTACCTCGACGTAAACACATTGTAGACATATAGATTTATTTTCTTTTTGTGCGAGCCATAGGCTGTACGCACTACATATTTTTTATTTTTCTATACTATTTGGTTACATTTAGTTTTCTTTTAAGCTGTTTCTTACTTTGTCCCCTATATACACATTCTTCTCGTCCCTCAACAGTTCTTCTTCCAGCCTTTCTTCCTTCTTCCTCGCCCCACTTCTCTTCTTACACTATAAAGATGGCTCGTCTGGAGCATTATCTTCTCTAATAGCTTTCCCCCGCCGTTCTCTTTCTTCTCCCAGGTATTTCCCCACTTGCTGCCCCGTAAGCAAAGTGGACGAAAACAGTTTTTACCCTCTAGCGCCTACGTCTCACAGAACAATGGCGATGAAAGCAGCTTAACACATTATCTGTGACAGGTACTAACCAATTGGATCACTATTTATATATATATATATATATATATATATATATATATATATATAAATTAATGTATGTGTGTATGTATGTATGTTGTTACGGGCTGCTAATTTAATAATAACTAATTAACTCAATTAACTCAACTGAACTGAGCTTAGCAACGCAACAACGAAGAATCGCTCGCCTCACCTGCTGGGCGAATTAAACATTACATGAATTATAATACGGTCAGGATAAGTGCCTAACAGTCGGAGTTACCAAGAATAAAATTGGAGGATTTGATTTTAAATACCTGAAATGACGTTACATAATACTACGGTGTTTCTGAATATACATATATATTAAAGCACAGATAAATACACATTACATCTTGCCCTCTTTCACTCGATCTCACATTCATTCTCTCATTCTATGGCATATTGCGACAATATGACAAATACAAAGGTTAGATTATTTACTACTTTGGCCATACTCTTGCTATGTCTTGGCTACATTGCCTTTTACAATTTATCGTTTAGGATTTTAAGTATAAAGTGAATAATTGTTCCTTGTGCGAACCCCTTCTATCTTTTCTGAAGGTATAAATATATTCAATGAACTATTGTTTGCTGTTAACATAAACTCTCATCTTTAAATTGATTATTCCGTCGGAATACCGATGCCTAGGGATGCCATAGCACTGATTTAAGTTAAGAAATGATTTGATTCACGCAGATTCGCGGTAGATAGTCGTCATCTTTCTCACACACGCACATGGTTGGATCTTACCTTCGCTGCATTCCCTCTGACCTGGGTTGGGTGAAAGTGGTCCTACAGTTCTGGAAGGCCTCCACACTCTCGTGTTGCACTTCACGGTTATCCTGGTTGGCGAAAGTGGATCAGTCGGCGGCTCCATCTGGCATCATCGGATCCTGGCTTCACTCGTGCACTTCGCAGGGACGTCCCGGACGGTACACGTTCACTGTCGACTCCATACGACAACTTGCGCAATAATAGGTCAGTTCTTCGCGGTCACTCGTAAGTACAGATACGTGACTTGGGCGATGAGACGAACGTACGCGATGAGCCATTCGCGGTTTCACATGGATATCAAATGTTATTAACTTTCACTACTTTGGACGTTGTTTCGGACGATTGACACGGGTGGACGTGTCTGGCGTTATTCTCACATAACCACACGTATGTGCACGGATGCGTTGACGGCGAAGGGGAGAACGACCCCCTGGTTCTATTCTGCTCTACTCCATGGCTCTGAAACACTCACTCGAGGAAAAACAAATCCAGACCACGAGTCTGATTGCGGCTCGCAGCTTGGTCGCGCGTAGCTCACACTCCGATGGCGATTGTAGGCAAACTGTGCAAAACTGTGTAAAACTGTTCCAAATCATCCCTTTTATTCCAGATTTGAACGTAGTGACGCTGTACCCTCTATGATCAGGTGCTTGTTTATTGTTTCTGGTGCTTTGACCGTTGTCCTCCTATCCTGGTCAATGCTCACTCCGGTCCATAACCTCTGGTATCAGCCCCTCGCGCAGAGACTAGGTTAAATCTTCCTCTATTGTATTCAGTCACGGAAAGCAAGGGCAACTCAGTAGGGTAGCGTCTCCCTTTCAATTCAACGATGAATCTTTAATAATTCATAACTCCCGTATTTCTGTTCTGATTAGGCTCAAATCTTGGAATCAGTACTTTGATGATGTGTTCTTCCGCTGGTTGAAATCTCATCCAATTCGATTCATTGGTTTAGAAGTTGCATTTTTCTTGTTATTCCCATAAGAATGCATGTAAATCCAGAATTCGGGCGAAAAACGGTGGTTGAGCAAGCTAGTGCTGGCTAAGACAGTTATATAGACACCTGTATTCGCGACGGATATTAATATTATCAATTGCAATTAATTCCTACTAACGGGCAATTAGATTAATTACTTGTCGCTCAATATTTGACCGTTATAATGTATATGTGTATTTGTTCCGGCATAACTCTCGAACGCCTGGAGCGATTTCAACCAAACTTGGAACACGTATCACTTGCAATCTCGAAAGAAGTACTGTGGGGGTGAAACACCCCTGGCACCCCTAGGGGTGGGGTGGGAGGGAAGTGACATGCAAAAATAATACAAAACGACCGATATTAGTGGAATAAATGGTTTTCGAGGTCGCCAAGATGAATAGTGACACTCCCAATGCCGTTCAACTCCAAGTTCATTTTACACTATAGTTAGAATTCATTATTTTCCTGTGTAATAGAAGTTTAGGATAAGTAAATACCCGGGCAACGCCGGGTAATAAGCTAGTATGGAATAAAAGCTGAAAACCTGGTGTTCGCCATTACCCAAGTGTACGCGAATCACCCGGTCTCCCCTATATGCGAGCACGCAACAGTTTGAGTAAGGTATTTATTGACGAGTGAACAGCTTTCGGTTAGATGATGCCAAATGTAAAATAGTGAGCATAGGAACGTATTTCGTGTTTTCGGGTCACGATGGATAAGTGACTCATTATAGAAACCTGGCCGGTTAAAAGGCAAAGACCGGAAAACCTATGGTGGCTGTGCATTAGACCTTTAGTTGCGACTAAAGGGTACAATGATAAAAAAGTTCGAGAACCATACATTGTAAAGACTGGAATTTTAGCAGCCAGCACAAGGGAAAAAGATATGAATTATTTAGATAAGAAAATTAACATGATTACGTATATTTAGAAGACTGCATGTAAGTAAAATATACAGCATAAAATTTGTATAACAAATAACATTCAGCATCTCAAGAAATATCCTCATGTTGGCATCTGAGATAGTGGAGATAGCTCAGTTCATAGTTCAGCCTCTCATCCTCATTGTCGCGGATAACCCAGAAAGGTAGAAATGTGACGTTTCATTATCTAAATGAGATAACGAATAGGTAGGAAAATAGCACGATTATTAAGGCATCAAGCCCAATAGAAATGTATTATTCACCCTTTTTTGGACAAATCGATTACCAGTGTTGAAGTTCGGAAAATTATCAAGAGAGTGCAGGAAATTACGCTTGCGTCAATAGCGACAGTTATAGAACAGTAACATAAGTCGATAGCTATGAAAATTCCACGTTTGTTACTTCATCATTGGCTTCTAATTTGGAAAGTTAGTTGATCAATGATGCAAGTTATTAGAGCACAATATAGCAAACAAATTACCAAGAACTGTAGATTGTTCAGTCCCGCTAATGTTGAAATAAGTTGAAGTGTGTATCGGAAGAGTATGAGTATGGGGATTAGCTATGAATTTGGTAAAATCTCGGTCAATGCTGGTTCAGTGGTAACTTACGAATTAACCAGTATGCCGTGAAGAGTTATGTGCCGAGATGACTGATCTGTTATTTCAAGTTAGCCAAAGAGCTGCCTACTGGACTCGCTACTCTCGTATATAAACAAGCATTTTCTCATTGTGATAACTCCAGAGGAAGAAATACTTTGATTATTTATAAGGTCTCACGTTTTGGTAAGAAGACAAAGGCCTACGTTCCTTACTTTCTTGTCGCTTTTATGAACCGACAGCAGGTTGAAACAATGTTCACCAGTTAGTTACATGATCAGTTCATCGCTGGAATCCCACAGCTCCGGAAAAGTCAGAAGCGTAATACTGAAACAGTGTGAAAAGTAGTCATCGGCTTTCGGAAAGATACTCTTGAAATGTAACTGACTTACAGATACAGTTAGTCGTTCAAAGAGTAGCTGAGTAGTTACTTTTTTATATTTTAAATTTATTGCAATCAAAGATTTTCAGTTGCAATAAAGTAGGTATGTGAAGACTTACATGTGTTTATTTATATTTATGGTGCATATGTCCCTCCCGTTGCCAAGCTTTTCGACACCTTTATTTTACCAAGCGGGGTATTTTGACTACCCCAATACAATTTTGTGATTTAGTGTAATATTTGTTTTTAGATAATGTTATTTTCAATGAATAGCTTTATTTAGTATTGAAATACAGTTTTTCAAATTATTAAAAGTATTTAAACTGAACATAAACACCGTATGGTGACACTAGTGCAGCGTTGCCATGTATGCGTGCTCTAATTCAACTCAACAATACTAGTAACCTGAAAAAATAGGGAACAATATATATTATTTGAGCTAAACAATGGATGTATGGTAAAACTCAACAATGGAAAAATTAAATAACGAAGATGAATGAGAGCCATATTTCGTAAAACCTTCATTTTTGACAAATAAGAAGATATGAAATTTCATACCAAGCGAGGTAGTTTCACAACCCCACCAATATATCCCTTCAATAATAACTATAAAAACAAAATCAATTGGGTCAGTCACGAGTGTAAATACAATTTTAATCATTTTAGGAGAAAGTCATGAAACCACAAGTATGTAGCTCTTCAGATAAAATTATTATAGGGAAAAATCAACCTGGGGTAGTCAGAATACCCCTCTTGGTAATGCGAAGGTTAAGGTCTTCATTTGTTTATATTATTATAAAAAAAATAATTGAACAAGGAGTCAGCATTGCTTGAATGGTCACTCATTTTATTTTACTCTCTCTATATAGCGTGCAATTAACCTGGTGGTAAAAGACAAGTAGGAAGGCCAAAACGAAGATGGAGAGATAACGTTGAGATGGACCTAAAGGATATCGGTAAGGATGGGAAAGAGTGTATAGCTTTTGTTCAGGATAGGGACAAATGGAAGGAGACTTGTATTGCAGCAACCATAAACCTTCGGGTTTAAGAAGGCTATAGAGTTAGTTAGTCAGTTATACATATGTGTATTCCTTAAACATATTATCATATTAAATCATTTCTAGCTCGACTACAATGTTAAAATTATATGAAGGAATCCATCCAAAACACACTAATCCAAGTGAGCAATTAGAAATGACTGATTGGAAGAAAGCGTGGGATTTCTAAACTTAGCCTAAGCAACGAAGCTTCTTCTTCAAGTTTCCTTGCCTTAGACGATTCCACGAAAGTCCTAGACATTACAAATTATCAAGTTAATAATTCACGTGTCATAAATGTAACAGTAATTGGTGGTGACGTTATATCTATTGTAAGAAGTAATTCTGTTGCAGCTGCAGCTACTTACTTCTAAAGATAGATACAATTACTGTTATACTTTCTCGAAATAAGTAAATAGTCACTTTCAAATACTTTTAGTCATACGTAGAAATTTTCAGCTAAAAATGCAGGCTCGACCAGGACTCGAACCCGGGTGTCTGGCATACCGTGTCATTGATCTAACCACTGAGCTACCGAGCCGGCCTGGCCTCGCCTGATTTCTCGCTGTCGCTGTTTTACCTGTGAGGAATTGTCTCTGCCAGTGCTACCGCCTTATCTGTTGCCTTTGAAACACAGTAGACTTCAACGTTGCCTGGTTCCTCCCAGCGTAGAGATGTTAATTATTGTAGATTAGGCACACACAGGAGATGTACAGGTAAAACAGCGATAACGAAAACTCAGGCGAGACCAAGCCGGCTCGGTAGCTCAGTGAGTCGGTCCCCGTGGTGGAGTGGTTAGCACATCGCGCTACGACGCCAGGGGTCCCGGGTTCGAATCCTTTCTCGGACATATATGTTTGTGATTGTCTGTCCTGAAAAGTCCTGAAATTGAGAATTGAATGAAATTATATGAGTGAATGAAGTGTGATGGGGGAAGCTTCCGCTAAGGGGCTTTCCTTAATAATAATAATAATAATAATAATAATAATAATAATAATAATAATAAAAAGTGGTTAGAACAATGGCACGGGATGCCAGAGAAACGAGTTCAGTCCTGGTCGAGCTTGCATTTTTCGCTGAAAATTTCTACGTATGACTAAAAGTGTTTGAAAGTGACTATTTACTTATTTCGAGGAAGTATAACTGTAATTGTATCTATCTAATGTGTATGTGCCTAATCTACAACTTTTAGTCATGTATATCTTCGCTGAGCGTGAATCCTCCCAGTTGGTCGAAACGCATCATGGTCAAATGTTCTCCTTTGCTTACAATATTTGAAAATTTCGTTAGAATTTGTCCAACAGTCATTACTATGTGCAGTTTTTAAATGTCGACAGTTGTGAAAAAGGTAAGATACTGCAGTATAAAAATATCCGAAGGAAACATTCTAGTTTCGTAGTATTAGTAGATACCACAAGCAGACACGTATCCAGGAATTCCTTTCTGGGGGGTATAAACACCATCTTTTTAAGAGGTATAGATATAACCTCACAATTGTATGTTTAAGGTCAGTGGTGGCCACTGGGTTCCAAAACGAAGGGGGGCGGGTGCAAGGAAAGTTTACTTTCTATTGGTAGACAAGGCTTAACATTAAGGGGCCATAGTGTGGAGGCAAAAAAAATGGGGAGCAGCAGAACGTGAAATCGGAACGTTTTTTACCACTCGATTCCTCTGTTTCCATGCATTAACATTGTTTGCCGGAAGCATCTCAGTATGTGTGTTTGTCCATTTCTTCTCATCAGAAATCAAAACATCTAGGGTGTCCTTGAGTGTTTTTACGAAGCTGTTACACATGCACGGGATGGACAATCCACTCGACAACGCGAGATTCAAAATGTGGGCTGCGAACTGGACGCAGACAGCTCTAATATTTCTCTCTGAATCGAGCCTGAACACCACTAATATGTCTTGTCCTCCCATTTTTGCATATCTTATAAAAGCCGAAAACCCACCAGATTGTTCATATTCAGTCCTAAGCACTTGCAAGGAAGTCTTCTAGAATACAGCTGTATCGCGAAACAATTGAAGACCAAAAATGGTAAACGCTGTAAGTGCCAAATAATTCAAACACCGTTTTCCACGTTACACTGTGAAATGTGCCATGCTTTTAATGTGATAAAGGTGAAATGTGGCTGGTAGCCCTCTAAGTAGTTCAAAGGGTGTGTAAAGAGGTCAATAGTGTGCACGTTCTTATGGGCTCATGTGAGGAACGATGCGATTTCCTAACACTTTTGCTTTTGGCACTTACAGCGTTTACCACTTTTAGTCCTCAATTAATGCAAAGTAAAAACCCTTTCGTTGCAAACACATCTAATGTTTCGTCTCCCAATATGATCAAATGCTTACTCATTTATCTCCAGGACGTGCCCAAGGGAGAGTTGGTGGGGTCATAACCACATTTGACCCAGTACTTCGTAAAAAATCGTCAAATGCAGGAAAATATTGCAAAATGAGGACTGACCACAAAAAATAATATGCGTAACCCCCTTATTATATCCTCATTATATTCTAGAACATTCCGCAGATAAAACGATTCGTCAATATTGCCAGGAGTTCGACTCCTTCTCTTATTCAAGAACGTTCCCTCTCGCGCTTTCCAGACATAAAAAATTACAACGAATCGTCCTACTCGTGGCGCTACCTTTCTTGTACAGCTTTCAAATGCTGACAAGTTTTTACATAGGCTAATGCTCAAGTTCGCTGCGACAACACCGAAAACCCAAGAAAAGTTTACGTGCAATATTAACAACAGGGTTATAGAACATTCTCAATCTTGCCTTGATAAGTATTTATCTCCTTAAATTATCGTCACATTATTCAAGAAACAAAAAACCTAATTTTATCTAGTGTAGACTGAAAAATATCCTGGGAGAGGGAGGGGGGCTCGAGCCACCTGATCCCCACCTTGGGATACGGGCTATTATCAATAACAGCCATTATTCAAGAAGCCAAAAAACTAATTTCATCTAGTGTAAACTGAAAAATTTCCTGGGGGTGGGTGGCTCGAGCCACCTGATCCCCACCTTGGGATACGGGCTATTAACAATAACAGGGTTACAGAACATTCTCCGTCTTCTCTCGATAATTATTTCTCTCAAATTATCATCACATTATTCAAGAAGCCAAAAACCTAATTTAATCTGGCGTAAACTGAAAGGGGGGTCTCAAGCTCCCTAATCCCCACCTTCGATACGTTCTATTAACAATAATAGGGTTATTGAACACTCGCCGTCTTGTCTCGATAATAATTTATCACCTTAAATTATCGTCACATTATTCAAGAAGCCAAAACCTAATTTTATCTAGTGTAAACTGAAAAATTTCCTGAAGGGGGGAGCGGGGTTGAGTTCCCTGTACCCCACCTTGGATACGTGCTACTATCAATGACAGGGTTACAGAACATTCCCCGTCTTGTCTCTTGGTTACTGTGCCTGACCACAGGTATCCGTATACTTCAAGACCACTTTTCTCAGCTGTGCAGGCATCTTCAAGGAATATTTCCTCACCGATTTTCTGTGTTTTAACCTTTCCTGTAAAGACACTGATGTTGGTCTCACACATCTCAAGATTATCTCTTAATCTCCATTCCCTATACGTGAAGAGGAACAAGCATTCTATAGCCCACCATGGCAAATTAATTCAAGATATAGACTATTATCATCCAATCTACATTACATTGCCTTGATAATTATGTGTTTGTAATTTCACCAATTCATTTCTAATGCGCGCGCTTAGTTCATGATCACAGAAATTTTGCAATCTTGCCCAAACACTACCAAGCAGTACGTGCGCAATTCATTCACATATATGGTAGCTATTTTACTTTTTTAAAACTAAAACACAAGAGGGGTGTAAGGGTAGTACACACAATTCTCAATCTCACTTACACGTAGTACACCCTGGACTGCATTTTGGAGACCAACGAGGCTCTGGCGTCTGGACCTACGGCCAGTATAATCATCGTAGAGCTGAGTGTGTGTTGTCCTGTGTTTTGTCCTCATGTGTGCTGGTGTCCCTTTACAGCCTCAGCAGAGGTGCCAACCAACTTAAGATTATTTTTTGGGGACATGGTAATTTTTTTTTGGGGGGGGGCAAGGTTGGCTAAATATTAGAGCTTAGCTGATACCAATGCCGCTGTATCGGTATCGGAAAGCATGGGTTGGAATTCATCTACCTATACCAACCGATACTTTACTGGCATTTTGGTATTTTACGGGGTCCGTAAATATGCGGCGTTACATTTTCGCGGAGTCGAATTATTCTGGAAATTATGCAAAACATATTTTTTTATTTTGCACAAATTTTGCACGAAAAACTGTATTTTTTGATTACATAACATCTATTTTTGATATTCTAATGTAATTCTTAAATATTCTAAGGCAAATTTCTTGATATATTGATGCATATAATTGGAGAAAAATATTTACACACAAATATTGATCAATATTTTGAACAAATTTTAAATATTGCAATTTTCTAGTATCTGTATAGGTTAAAGTGCCCCTCCAAAGTCGGCGGCTATGAGCCTCAGCTTTTAACCCAAGTAAGAATATTTTAGTTCTCCGACATTGCAGTTAAATTATTCGTTATATTTTAGTTTTGGTTGGACACCGCATAGTGTGACAGGTGCAAAATAGCCTAATTGCTAACGCACCCAAAAATTTCAAATTCAGTCAATCAATCAAATCAAAACACAAGACTGTTTTATTTTAGTGATACTAATGTGTTGAAATTAGCGAAAATGTCCACAATTCGCACATTATGTCAAATTCGCGTTATACATCGCGATTTCGAATGGCTAAAAATGTGCTCAGAATTTGTCACTGGACATAGCTACATTAACATTTTTTTGGCGCATTTGCGAAACATTAAGGCTCCTAGCTCCTACCCAGGAGCGTATATTGTATGCTATCTGCGAAGCCTGAAACCTAGAGAGTAAAATACAGAAGGAAAATCGATTAGAAACTGTGAAAAAACTCATTTCAATTGGAAGACAATGGCGATTCTGAAGTTGGCAACCTGGATTCTCAGTAGTTGGCAACCTGAATTCTCAGGAGTTGGCAACCTGAATTCTCAGGAGTTGGCAACCTGATTTCTTAGTAGTTGGCAACCTGAATTCTCAGGAGTTGGCAACCTGAATTCTTAGGAGTTGGAAACCTGAATTATTAGAAGTTGGAAACCTGAATTCTTAGCAGTTTGCAACCTGCTGCAATTGGGATGGCAATGTGGCTTCCTTCCAAGGATGAGCGAAATGTATGTGTCTAACCATTATATCGAGGGTTTACGCGAGCCTGTCTTCTCCCTTCCTCCATAGCCTAGGGCCATTTGTTATAGTGAGATAGTCCAGGTCTTGAGTTCATCATACGCCACTGCTCCTACAAATAGCATATTCTATCGTAGTTGTGTTTTGTTTACTTTGCTTACGATTTTCACCAGGGGTCCCGGGTTCGAATCCCGGCTTGGAAATGCATGGGTGTTTGTGAGTGCCCCTTCATCAACTTTATCATATCATCACTCACGCCCATCTTCGCGATTAGCCAAAAGTGGCAGAAAAGCGAGGTAAAATAAACTAAATCAATATTAAATCATTGAATTTTGAAGCTGTAGTGAAATTTTATTGTTTCAAGCAAAATAATATTTTTACTTAATGATTTCATTTAATAATTAAGTGAATTATTAACTTTTTTATTGAAATATTTGAACATGAATTTTATTCTACTTTGTATAGAAATGATTTCAGAATTTTGAATATTTTTATGTCAAATCAATCCATGAAGTCAAGAAAAATCAGATTAGTTGCTTAATTGGAAGCACAAACGTCCTATAACTACTAATAATTTATACGCAAAGAATTTATTTTATCTCGTGTGGGGTCAGGGCAGCTAATGTTTAAAAAGCTTTGTGTGGCGGTACATGTTACGCACTTTAGTTCTTTGAGCTGGGGTCAGAGTCTTTCAAGGGCAAAAAACAGGGCACGGATGGGCAAGCGCCCACCCAAAAATTCCTGTGCCCATCCGATTGCCCACCAAATCAAATTCAATAAGTACATATACTTGGGGATATGTAAATAAATAAGTGTATTCTGGTGTTCGTAACATGTATATTTTACTTGTGAATATTATCTATGGTAGAAATGTTCACATGTTATCAACCCATAAAAAGCCAATTTTGTCATTAGAAAGTGAAAGTAATTACTTGAGCTATTGAAACAAAAAAAAACTGTCATCAAATTAATACTTCCGTGATTAAAAGTAGCTAGTAGGCTTAGGAGGCTCAAAATTATGCAGGGTATGATCAAGATTAGATCAGAATTTAGGGTGGACTTGAAACTGCAGCTCCGCGCCTCCACATACGTATATAAATCGCGGCCTGAGTATGGTTAAAATAATCTCCAAATAAACAAATAAAGAATCATCTTAGCGTTACTTCCTCCAGCAACACAATAAATTATTTCGACTTTTTAATTATTATTAGAATAATTTAATTAAGAAGACCTATGTAGCGTATTTACAAAACCTATAGTGCTGCAGAACCTCCGGCCATATGTGGCTTCTGATTGGCTGTCATCCGGAAGCATTTCATTATCTAGTGTTCTTTCAAGGTAAATGGTGTTAGAGAAAACGCTAGAGGGCAGGATCCAGATATACAGTGTACATTTTAGAGATCCATCCCAACGAGATAAGAGACCCTTTAAACTTAAGTTGATTTTTGAGCCCATTTTTTAAAGTTTAATGTTTTGAAAGACACAATAGCAAAACTCTTCTTGAAGTGAATGAATGTCGCAATTACACCCATATTGTATATTTAATATATCACGTCCATGGTTTATTTAAACAGATAGTGACGTTTTTAGTATAATTTAAAATATCTCTCAATAAAGATTTTCCAGTGGCGGCCAAGTCAGAATGTAGGCTTATCTAACACTTGCAACGCTTAGATAGTGTAGTTATGTTGCTTGCCTTAAGTTTAAAAATAACTCATATTTCAAATTTAGAAACATTTAATATGTATAAAGGGTACCAGTTTCATAGATCGGAGACACATTAAAATCACATATTTTGTGTTTCGCATGGTTCGTCTTACCGATTGTGTATTGCTGAACATAGTTCAAGGTGCCATTTGGTTTTTACACGAAAACAAACGCAATTTTTCACATCCTGAGTGCTTTTTTTTTATTCCTTTCTTCGCTTCCGGAACATACAATATGGCGAGCACATCTTGACTCACGTTGTGGGTATGCAATGTTTCAAGCTTCTTCATCGAAAAATGCCTACTAACGTGTTCGTCACAGGTGGAAATTATACATTATGACGGATAACCCCAGGAACCATTTCCGATAAGGTTAGGTTAGGTTTGGTTACGCTAGGCAATCATAGTAAAAAAATATGGGTTGAAACACTGACAGGGGCTTACGTCATCAAACGTACGCAGCATCCGGTTGTCGTAGGGCAAGCAAATGAAAGCAATGGCAATTGTGCGTCGGTGAGATATTTATCTTGAAAAATACATGATTTCCCGGCTAAATATATTCCACGATGAAAGAAAATACCTCGACGAACATTGTAAACCTTGGAGAAACTCATTTCCGTAAGTAGTTTCTTGTGTAAAATTGAAGAAATGTGTCTCCGATGTATGAAACTGTTACCGTAAAAAGTACAAAATAAGCGCATATTTGGAAAATCATATCATTTCAGTACACTTCGCGACGCTCCTGTAAGCCAGCCACGGCGCGCACTCTGGAAACCACTGTACTATGCAATATTCACTTCACGTTCCAAGCTCTTTCAGAGATATTCAACATTATCATCATTCGATGGCTTCATATAGATTTTTATCACCAGGAAACGACTGAATAGTATTTCTCACACAAAAATATATTTCATCATATAATTTCAACAATTTGATTACAAACCTTATTTCTAAATAATTAGGAGTCTAATTTTTCTTATTTCCACTGTAAACAAACAAACAAGGAACGATGGACATGGAACATGAACACTTCCGGCGTGCACAGCCAATAAGAGAAGAGAGCGTTATATACCTCTGGTTCTGCAGCACTCTAGGGTTTGTAAATACGCCTTATTGGCTGTGTTGTTTGTTTGTGTTCCTTGTCCATCGTTCCTTGTTTGTCTGTTTGCAGGATATGTATGGAAAGATCAGACTCGTGATTATTTAGAAATAAAATTTGTAATCAAATTGTCGAAATTATATTAAGAAATATATATTTGTATGGAAAAAATGTTAAAAATGTTTTTGAATCGTTTTCAGGTGATAAAAATCAATATGAAGCCATCGTGAATAATAATGTTGATATCTCTGAAAGCGCTTGTAGCTTATACGAAGTGATTACTGCATTAAAGGAGAAATTTCATATCTTGGAATCTTGAAATATACTAAATAAATCCATTTATGTATAACAAACCATGGACGTGACATAGAAAATATATGCATAAGTAGTTACAATGTTTGCACTGATGTGACTGAGAGCCAATCAGCCAATCAGAAGCCACATATCGCTGGAGGTTCTGCAGCACTATAGGGTTTTGTAAATACGCGCCCCGGATAGAGACAGATGGAAGGCTTGTGTTGCTGCAGCCATAAACCTTCGGATTTAAGTATGCTAGAGAGTGTAGCATAGGTTTAATTAGCTCTGCATTGATATTCCACAAGTGCCCTCTCTTTATTTCATTACAATTTTTATATACCTGTCATCTTCAAATAAGAATATGGTATGCAAAATATAAATTTCATATTCGTTCTATTAATAAGAAGGAATCACAATAATCAGTACAATACCGAAGTGAATAAAGTTTAATAAATCAGTTATGTATAGATAAAGCTACAGAATTATTCAATTGCTAATGAGTGGCTTATCCTATTTAAAATTCTCGTTCCACACATAAATTTTGCCACATTAATCAGCCGAAAATGTCAACAGAATCTGTAGATGCAGCTGAAGTAAAGAAAAAAAAGTTACGTCACGAAGTATCCAGAAGACGTTTTTGTGAGTTTGTTTTTAAGCCCACTTTTCTGCTCAGATAGGCTAATCGGGACTATCCCTACAGTTTAACGTGTAGTCCGAATCAGTGTGCATTCTGCTTCCACCAGAGGAGGGGGAGTGGAACACAGGACCTCTTCATTATAATGCGACAGTGTTATGCCATTGGAGAGAAAATATACAAAATGAACTCGCAACAAACATGTCATTTCACCAACACAGAAGATGCGTCCATTTTAAGAGAGTGTATTGCCCGAGAAAAATATTTGAGACTTTTGGGAAACAAGGTCATTGTTAACGGAATTAGCCTCTTGATCTACTAATGAACACTGTGCAATATGTTTCATTAGTAGAAACTACCATCTCAATTTTCGAAGTGGTATGTACTAATGAAACTCCAATTTTTGGATGAGTAAGATATGTTTTAAGTCATTTTTCTCCTAATTTGGACGACGATAAGGTTCAATGGTGATTAGATGAAAGTTACGAAGGGGCGAAAACAAACACACACGGACACTCAAAATACGAACCCCCATAATTATTACTTCGACTGTGGTTACAGGCGCCAGTGACTTGTTGCCCTGGAAGAATAAAGTTTGCAGGGTATGCTGTACAGGGCAGAGGTTGACATTCTATGTGTTCGAAATGGTCATGCTATAAAACCCAAGTCATCTATGAAAAATAGATGAATTATTGTTGGTACGGCGATCAACTTTGATGAATTCCTTGTGCCCTAAATAATTTTGTCACCTCAAAAAATATGTTCATGTAACCATACGTGTATTGCTTCTCCCGCATGAATAACATGACTTAGTTCAGAAAACGAATATCAACTTAGCTAATAATCTATTCAATTCTAAACAGATTTCTCAATCTTACTTGTTTATTACTTATGAGTAATATTTTGTCAAAATAGCCTTTCATTAGCCTGGGAATTCTTCATGGACAATGAACAAAGAATTGGTTTTCCGTGTTTTAAATCGTTCCTAATAAGACGTTCATTTTAATCCAAGCATTCAGTGGCGGCGATTAGGGGGAGCGGGAGGTGGGGGAAGCAGTTCCCCAGACACATTTTGCCACTTTTTGCCCCCGCATTATGACCTCTTTATGCTAAGCCTTTTCTACCAAAATAAAGTATATTGCCCTTGCCCCTCAAATGTTGGCACCCAATCGCCCTTACTGCAAGCATTCAGATAGATTTGTCAGTTGTACAAACCTTGTAAGCTAAGAACAGCGACCCCCAAGGAGTAAGAGAACTTTTTCAGTCAAACACTCACGCCATGAAACTACTATGCTCAAGAACATGCATTTAAATTACATGAAACATCACGATTGTCTACCATCGCACTTTCTATCACTGTCGCCGAATACATAAAATCAAGTATGTGCCTTGTATATATTTTTTTGTTCTCGAAGGGCAAAATGTGATGCAACACAAGCTTAAAAAACACTTCTTACATGCACATATACATATATGGTCTTACATTTATACTGCACACCTTAATCTAAATATCATTATGGAGCTTCTGCCCACCCGGCCGAAAATTTCTGGCACCGCCCAGGGCAAACCTACCTCCCCCGCGCCTAGTTAAGTGTTAACTTGGCATCAAGCCCAATAGAAAGATGCTATCACAGATAAAGGTAGGTGCTATTCACTCCTTTTTTTTTCCGACAAATCAACCATCAGCGTGGAAGTTCGAAAAATCGTCACCAGAGTGAAGAAAATTAAGCTTACGTTAATATCGACAGTTGTAGAACAATATCATGAGTCGATAGCTATGAAAGTGCCATGTTTGTTACATCATCAGTTGAGTTCTAATTTGAAAAGTTATTTTATCAATGATGCAGGTTATTAGAGCACAATCTATCTAACAAATTTCCAAGCACTTTAGATTGTTTAGTGCCGCTAATATTGAAATTAGTTGCGTTAAGAAACGTTACGCACGAGTTAAGGACATTTTTTTTCATGGGTAAATGTTATTTCGGCCTTTCATTAACAATGAATATAGTAGTAAAACACACGCGTTATTTTCAATTCTTGTCTCCATTTCAGTCAACAAATCCCTTATAGTAAAGGAAACGAACGGGAAATAAGGGTTTAATCCGGAAAAAAATGCAACACAAATGTTTTTTGTGCGGAATGGTATAGTGAATAATATATTAAAAATCCGCCATCCAAATGTTTGGGGAAAATCCGCCATCTGGGAAAATGGTAGCAAAAATTCAACTTAAAAATTTAAAAAAATAGTATTTCGAAAATGGTGCATTGTACACAAAAGGTGAAGATAACCAAAATGAAAGAACAGAAAATTTTCTAAATTATGTTTTTTGTTTGATAGAGCTACCATGCATCTTAATTGAATTAGAAAGATTCAAATATTTTCCTTAATTTTTAGAATTAGCGTAAAAGTTGGTTCTTGACACAAAAAACAGAAAATATGTAAGAGACTATGTAATTTACGTACTAAAGTCGCTGAACCAAATTCATAGCCTATGATTTCCTCTAGAGATTGTTTTTTGTTTCGTGGCTTTAGAGTCAGGGGTTGAGGATATATGTTAGTTAATGCAGAGTCATGTATTTCCCTAAATTTATGTGTTCCATTTCCTATGATATTGGTTGATTAATTGATTGATTTGATTTTTTTCTTAACTTTTGTGCCACTTTTGGCTAATTTGCGAAGACGGGAATGAGTAATGATATGGTTAAATTGATGAATGGACACTCACAAACATCCATGCCCAGGCCGAGATTCAAATCAGAGACCCCTGGCATCGTAGCGAGATTATGATATTGGTGAGAAGGTAATACATTGCTTTCTGCAGTGCTTCGTTTACGTGGCGTATGTTACTTGCATGTTGTTTTGTTGTTTAAAAATGTATGCACACAGTGCGTGGGTTAGGTGTCTGAACTGTGCAGGGGGGGGCAAGGATTGTTTACTTTCTATTGACTACAATAAGAGAGAAGCGTATTGAAAATGGAATTCGGGCAGATGATTTTGGCTCAAATCCACTGGTAGACAAGGCTTAGCATTAAGAGACCATAGTACGGGAACGAAAAGGGTGTATAGGTTAGGAGGGAGGTACTGCTCCCCATGCCCCTATCCCTATTCGCCGCCACTGTCAATACATTATGATATGGTAAAATATGGTTCTAAACCGATCACTTTGCCTTAGAGTCCATTGCAGAATATTTTGTGGATACCTGGTGCCAACATGTTATATTTCATCATTTCCTCTAATTACTCTACATACAGACGTACACGTGTAACACAGGTGTTGTCCCTGATGCAGCAAAAGAAGAACATTTGCGTAACTATTTGAAGATTCAAACTCCACTTCATAATACGCTCGGCTTTAATAAACTTCCGACGAATATCGAGCATAATAATGTATGACAAACAGAGAGCAGCAGTGTCCTGTTATCTTTCAGAGTTCAACCAAATGTAGATAGAGATTTTTCAGCACCTCAGAGCTTGAACTTACATTAGAGTCTATTTCTGAATTGAGAAAGCCAACGATTTATTGAACTTATCTCAGAAATATGTTTATTTGCAATGTACTTTGCTTCTTCAAGTAGCGTGAAGAGTACTGCATAAACTATGAAATGACCCCTTGTGCCTCTGCCTATGGCTTTTTCGGATTCATTTGATTCGTTTCAGTTTATATTACGTCTGTTTCTGCCACTTTTTACTAATTGCGAAGACGAGGACTGATGATAATATGGTGATATGGATGAAGGGACAATATGGATAACACGAGCCCAACAGAGGATTATACTGACTGTGAGTCCAGACACCAGAGCCTCGCTAGTCTTAAAAATGGAGTCTAAGGTGAACTGCTGGAAGTGAGGCGCTTTTCCTGTGATCATAGGTTTAACAGTATTACGAGCTCCGTAAATGCTCTCAAGGATTTGTTGAAGACCTGAATCTGGCAATAGATAAACACCACATCTCAGGAATCTTACCTTGACGTGAAGACCACTCAGCCTGTATGAGCTACTTTTTTTGGGTTCACTATCATTTCTCTATCTTGTATTGAGCTGGCCCATTGTATTACTGTATGTTGTAGTTTGTTTAGTTGATGCTATTAATGTTATGTCATCAGCATACAGAAGTGATTGTACATAAACTGGTTTCAGTTTCCTATTTACAACCTTATATTTTCGAGTTCTTCTTCTACATTGTTTATGTATTTGTATCTCCTTGTTTAACTCCTTTGTTCAGGTTAAATTCTTTTGATTTCTCGCCTCCTATTCTCACTATTCCTTTAACTGTCATATGGACACTTTGTATTCTTCTTACTAGTTTTTCTGAGGCTCCTATTTTCTGTAATGCTGACCATAGTTGTTGTCGTGGTAATGTATCAAAAGCTGCCTTTAAATCCAAAAATGCTACAAATAGTTATTTTTCTCTGCTAAGAAATGTATCTATAACTTGTCGTAGTGTGAAAATGTGATCTTGTGTTTGTCTTCCTATTCTAAAAGCTGCTTGTTCTTCTTCTAACTCCTCCTCTACTTCATGTCATAACCTCCGTCTTTCTAAGATTCTTGTGATTCTTGTTTTTAGAGCTACTGAAGATAAACAAATTGCTTTATAATTTTCACATTTCACAATGCTACCATTTTTGTGGATTGGTATGATCATGTTTCTTTCCCAATATCTGGGTATTTTAATTCTCTTCCATGGTTCATTACAAATCTTCCACAACCATTGTACAACTTTCATTCCTTCCATCTTTATTAGTTCTGGGTATACTCCGTCTGCTCCTGCTGCTTTTCCTATTTTCACTCTTTATTGCATCCTCCACTTCTAGCATTTTTATTTAATCTCTTCAATCCTCTTCTACATTTGCACTATTGTATCTTCTTCATTCATCTTCAAATTTTCATCTCTAAATGGGTTTTCGTAATACTCACTCAATGTCTTCAATATATATTCAGTTTCTGTTTGGATGTTTCCTGATTCATCTTCTATGTTTCTTATTCTCTTCCTATATTTTCCTTTCATTGTTTTTACTGTCTGCCAGAACTTTCGACTATTCCTTTGATAGTTTTTCTCTTTTTTTAACCCAAACTCTTCCCATGATTCTTTCTTTGCTTGTCGGTCTGCTTCTCTTGCCTCATTTCTCCGGAGAACATACTCATTCCATTTCTCCTCTGTCTTATTTTCCATGTACCTCCTCCATGCTTGTTTCTTCCTATTAACTATTTCTTTAACCAAGTTGTTCCACCATATTGATCCTTTCTTTGATCTCCTACGGTTGTTAAGACACAAACGTCTGTAGCTGTCTTAATCAATATTCTTTTTAGAATATTCCATCATTCTTCTAATTCTTCTTTTTATTGGTTCTGGATATTTAGCTCTCTCTGTTTTTGTTTAATTCTTACTTCATTCGCCTTTTAAATTCCTCTTGCTTGCATTCTGTCCGTAGTTCACCTATTTAAATTTTGTGTACTTTACTTTTTGTATTTGTTTAGGTTCCTGAAATATTGTTTTCGTTATTAGTAATGTATGTTCGGTGCTTAGATCTGCACTTCTGTACACTCTGACATCTTGTATTGCACACCTTTTATTTTGTGTGTAAGTAAAATAATCCATTGCACTTCTTGCTCTTCTCGTTTCTGCTACAAATGTTATTTTATGTATTGTTTCATGTGGAAAAAATGTATTTCCTATAAGTAAATTTTTGTCTATACAATAGTCAATCATTCTTTCTCCAATGCTATTTTTCACTGTTTCTGCTGTATGCTTTCCCATACAGTCGTTCCCCTTCTCTGGTTCATTTCCATTCTGGCATTCCAGTTTCCCATGATGATCACATGTCTCCCATGATGATCACATGTCTCCCATGATGATCACATGTCTCGCAAAGTCCTTAGCCTTACTCATAGTATCCTGTAGGTTGATATAGAAAAGATCTTTTTCACATTAATTTGCATTCTCTGTAGGTGCATAGATTTGAGTAAGTGATATATTTTCCTCCATTTCAATATCTATTCTTAATATTCCTGATGTAATTGGTTCCCAATTTACTATTTTCTTCGTACATTTTTCTTCAAATATTACACCTACACCTACTTTTGCTATTGCTTTCTTATCAACTCCTGAGAATATTAAGGTATATCCCTTGTTCATAAGCATCTCTCCTGATCCTTTCCTGTTGGTCTCGCTGGTCTTGTATTTTTCCATTCCTTCTATTATCTCACATTCTTTTCCTGTCAGATAGGTTATATTCCATGCTCCAATAATCATTTTCCTTTTGTTGCCCTGTTGTTTCCATTTGATCTGTCCGGCATCTACCTTATGTCTTCTCTGAATAAAATGAATTTCGACGCTACGTGGGTTCTTAGTCCTTTGGTGAGTCTAGCCGAATGAAGAGGCTGCCTTTTTGTGGCTTTCCGGCCTGCCAGTTTGGAGGGTTTACTCCCTCGCAGTGTCACAGCAATTCTGTTGCTGCAACGCCGTATGTGACTGTTAGGCTCTAGAATCTTTTGGACTGATGTCCTCATCAACTCTAGGCCAGTATTGAAGAGACTGGTGCCCTTCTTCAGGGATTTGTATCGACTTCCCAGTCCAGATCCACAGTGTTTAGCGAAATCAGGGACACCTCGAGAAGGATGTGTTCATCCAACACGCACTGCGGTCTTCACCTTATTCTGGGTCGCCTCGCGACTCCGCTCTATCAAACAAAAACCATAATTTAGCAAATTTTCTGTTCTTTCATTTTGGTTATCTTCACTTTTTGTGTAGAATGCACCGTTTTCGAGATATTATTTTTTAAATATATAAGTTGAATTTCCCCAAACATTTGGATGGCGGATATTTAATACATTATTCACTATACCATTCCGCACAATCTGGCACAAAAAAACATTTGTGTTGCAATTATAACCGGGTGAAACCGTATATTTCCTCTACTGTAATACAGACAAGAGAAAACGTATGTGATAAGCTGGCACATCAATGAGTGGACCACATTTTGCATACGGGTTGGGTCTCCCCGATGGCGCAGTGGTAGAGTCTTCGCCTTGTAATCAAGGGGTTCCGGGTTCGATACCCGGCGGAGGAAGTGGTTCGGATCCCACTTTAAACTGTAGGTCCAGTCCCGATTAGCCTTACTGTGCATAAAGTGAACTAAAAACACCAAATCAACAACATCAGTATACGGGTCAAGGGCGTACGAAAAATATTTAAAAATAACAAATGAATTCTTATACCAAATTAAAAATGTAAATTACAGTATACGTGAGATGGTTTTGTTAACTATTAGTTTTAAAATTATTAATCCTTGTTTCTGAAATGTTCATACTTCTATTTTTCTTGCATTCGTGTCTTACATTAACTTCGTGTATGATGGTATTGGTGTACATCTGTTGATAACATCCTATACGAAGAAAAAGGTGCTTATATTCTTAAAACGCCAATCAAAATAAGAGATCAGCACTTATGTATATCTTGTCCCGCGGCACGTGACCGGGGGGGGGGGGGTGAGGTTGAAGATCGTTATGAATTCCTACAAATATGTCCGTCTACTGGACGCGCGCAGGTTCGAGCCTCCTGGGGGAAACGTAACAACGTTTCTCCTGAGATTTCAGCCTGTGTATGGGACCGATTAGACGGCCCCCGTGGCGGAGTGGTTATCTCATTTCGCTACGACGCCAGTTGTCCCGAGTTCGAATCCGGTCTGGGCATACGTGTCCTTTGTGAGCGTCTCTTCATCAATTTCATCATAACACCATTAGCCATGAGTGGCAGAAAGGCGAAGTAAAATAAACACAATCAATCAACCTTGGCCGATTAAAGCTGCTGTGAACTCCAACGATGAGAACTGTGCAAAGGGACTTAATTCAGATCATAACAAAGAAAACTACTTCATCAAAGTGTAAGTTCAATATTAAACTATTGTTTCCTGACATCTTTGTTACTACTGTAACATTGTTTTGTCCGTCTTTCTCCTTTTCAGTTTTTCCATATGTTATTACGCATGTCCACGTTTCCTCTTTTTAAATTCCAGGTAGTTTCGCTCCTGCACATCTCTAGGGAACAAATGAAATATTTTTTTTGCCTCCAGAGCGAAATAAGTTGCCTCTTATGGAAACAAGTGTGCTGAATTCAAAAATAACAAAAAAAATGCTCTAACACTCAAGATTTTATTTTTACAGGTAGATTTCAGTATGCATAACAAATGTACAGAGCCATGAATTGCACATCATCCAGTACATGTAAAAAATATAAAGAATCATTTTATAAGGAAATTAGTAATCAACCACTAGTCAAAAGTAATTAGCTTGCTACAGATAAGGAAATTTGAACAATACAAAAGCATATGTTTACTTGAGAATAGGTAAAAAATGTCTACCTTTCAATGAACGTCTCTTACATTCAGTGCTACTTTCTCGTTTCGTATTCCAACAGTAATCCCCTAACATGGCTGGGTCCCATCGTCCTTGGTAACGTCGTTCCATGTCAGAAATGTCCTGATGGAACCTTTCCCCCTGTTCATCACTTACATCACCTAAATTCTGTGGAAAATATTCAAGATATTCAAGATGAGAGTGTAGAAGATGAATTTTTAGACATTCGGCAAACCATTTCTTTGTAACACCTCAGTAGCTCTGAAACTAGAAATGCATAGTTCTCTTCTTTTTTGTTTCCCAGGAATCCATTCACCACAGCTTTGAAGAAACGCCACGCTGCCAGCTCGACGTCTTGGAGCTTTGATTAAAAAAATTGTCTTTCAGGAGTTTTCTAATTTGTAGTCTAACAAAAATATTTTCCTTCAATTTTGCTTGTTGTCTAGTTCGAGAAAATGTCTTGAAGGTAACGAAATCCACTGCCATCTTTATTCAAGGCTTTCACGAAGTTCTTCATCAATCCTAATTTAATATGTAGTGGTGGGAGAAGAATCTTCTTTGGATCAACAAGCGCAACATATTTCACATTTTTTCTCCAATCTGGTATTCATCCCTTATTCCCCAATATTTAACTACAAAATGACGACTTGTGTCGCGACTGTCCCACAGGCACAAAAAGCAGCAATGTTTCGTAGAAACTCCTTGTAATCCTGTGAGCAAGGCAATAACCTTGACATACGCACAAATTTCCCATTCATATTTATAATTTACAGCTGCTAACAAAGCCGACATTGTTTCGTATGTTTCCTTCGTATTTACAGCATGGAATAAAGGAATTCATGGTAAAACATTGCCATTATGCAGAAATACAGCTTTCATATGAGTACTTAATGTTGAAGAGTCTATGAACAGTCTCCAATCGGGTACTGAATGTCGAACACCGAACTCATTCATTAAGGAAACGATATCTACACAGAAGCACATATTTTCTTTCATTCTGAAATACTTGGAAAACTGTTCGTGACGGTTTCGATAAATGGAAATTTTTGTGTCTTTCGCAAGGAGTTTCCACTGCTGAAGCCTTGAACCAAGAATCTCTGCTTCTTTTTTTCCCAAATTTAAATCGCGTATAAGATCACTGAGCCCATCATGCATAATGAGGTGCACACCATCATCTTGTTCGTCACAATGGTATTCTACGTCGATTGATGTTGACGGCTCGTCGGCGGTATCTTCATCTGGTGCTTGCACAACCCATGTGTGTGGGGGTGTTGGAACTGGTAGTTCCTCGCTGTGTTGTACCGGTCTCTTATATATAAATTTACAAAACAACTTTTCGAATGAAGTAATTATTTCCCTTTCTTTTCCAGGTAAACATCTCGCCTTATTTTCCAATGTTCGTATACCTTATACCTTAAATTTTATTTTATTAAAAATTGACTTTATGAAAAAAAATTACGTGTAGGAGAATTTTGAGGATTAGTTTCGCTTACTACACTACAAAACACATTAGAAACAGTCATTACTTTCACGGGGGCAAAAATTATGTTCCCTAGTAGTGTAATTGATACTATAACCAGTGCGAGAAATGATGAACCCCCTCAGGCAGATTTGGCTACACTTAAAACTTGCTCAACATGCCCATATGAACTTTTTGCTCAAGTGTGGTACTCTGTCTAATCCAAGATTTTTGTAACAATGGCCTCGGGAATTTCCCGTGAAATGATGAGCCCCCTCAGATTGATTTGTCCACACTTACAAAAGGCACTTCTGTCAGATTGTTGTCCATAAGCTTGTTAAAAATATGCCCCTCTTGATATTTTTTTGGCCACACTTAAAACTAAGCCAAGATACACCCACCCCATACACCCACACCCACCCACCCACCCACACACACACACACACACATATTTACTTCCGGTCCACTTCCGGTCCACTTCCGGTTCACTTCCGGTCCACTTCCGGTCCACTTCCGGTTCACTTCCGGTCCACTTCCGGTCCACTTCCGGTTTGCCTACTTTCGGTCCACTTCCGGTCCACTTGTGGCCTATTTCTGGTTTATTTATATTGCATCATGTTTTGCAACAAATTATTACCCAATATTATGCAATAAATTATTAGACATGTGTTGTTTTCTGATTGGTTGGTTATGACATAATATGATGATGTGTTATATTCTGATTGGCTTATTGTTTCAGATGTTTTCAATGCGGTCCGTGCTTAGGCTATATAAAGAGATTTTGCATTGCATATCAGCCAGTATTGTGAGAGTTGCTGAAGAGGAAGGGTGTGTTGTTGCAGTGCTTCTCATATTTTTTAAACACAAAAATATTGCAAATTTGTATAAATTGAATTACAAATCTATTTGATTTAATATACAGAATTTTTGACAACCTGTCATAGGTTTATTAAGTATAGAGTTTTGATTTGAACCCCAAGAAATTTTATATAAATACCAAAGCCAAAAATATTAACACACACACACACACACATACATACGTGCATATGCTACCTTGTGGGGACTCTGTTAGTGCACATACACTGTGGGGACCGGGGGAAATTACAGTCGTAGTCTGATGTGTTTGTTGAAAATATGTGACAAATAACACAGTAAAACTATAAACTCCTGAAAATTAAAAGTAACCTACATTGTGAGCAAATTATACAAGAAAAACGTTTCCTATCCTTGTGGGGACACCAGTACCCACAAGGCCTGTGAAATCAGGTGGCCTCGGGTCCCCACAAGGTTCAATAGATATATGAAAATTTACACATACACTCCATACACACGATTGATTCTGTACAGACGCTGTGGGGACCGATGTGTAAATAAGTTTGAAAATGCTACCCTGTTGGTACTTGACAATAAAAGAGAGGAAATACTTTTAGTCTGTGTCGATTTTTGCAGTTTTTGTCGTTTATGATATTTTTCATAAACAAAATCGTAAATACTTGTCTTGCAGATAATAAATCACTGGAAAAGAGAAACAGATGTTACATAAAATAGGAGAGATCTGACGGACACAAGAGCAGTGATAAAATTATTTTGGATGTAAATAAGTGGCTGACAAATAAAGTTAGCAAAATAATTATAATAACGAGTGTTGTGCTATTTTATGAAGAAATGCAAACTTCTCTGTTTTAAAATGAAGACAAAAAGTAAAAAGCTACATAGCAAGTGGATTACAAATAATAATAATGATGATAATAATAATATTAACGATAATAATAATAATAATAATAATAATAATAATAATAATACCATGTGATATGATGTGGGAATCATGCAGAGGGATATAGGACTCGAAATCGATTCAATAAAGTTCTGAGTTCGATTATTTTCTTCCAGTGTCACTTCATCAATTTTATCTAATCGTCACGATTAGCCAAAAAAGCCAGAAAGAAACGATGCAAAATGTGATATATGTGCAAAGTATCTTTCATTGTTCTCACAAACTATTTGTGTTTAATTTATATACATTTCGAATCATGCTTTGCTTTAAGTTAAATGTTAATTTGTATCTGAAGTCAATTAAACATTACAATGCTGACCAAGGCATGAAACAAGGCTCAACAGTGTTACTAAATTAAATTAGTCAATAATTTAAAAAGTGCTTTTACAAGGGATATAACTTCTGATGGAAAAGTGAGTAGTGTCCCTACAACGTTGTTATCTTCCATTGAAGAAATATATAGTGCGCTCAAGCGTATACAAGCGCTTAGAAATTTTCCAAGGAGAAGCGGGAGGTGTGTATCATGGGCAAAGTCAATATATTTTTCAAGGAAGCTAAAATGTAAATTTACACGTCATGAAAATACTAACAGTAACTGTTACTAATATTATTGATTTATGTACATTTCTAATTTATGATAATATATTATTCTTTAATGCATTATTTACATCTCACAAATTCAATCAATTTACTTTATGTGCTAGCATGCTTTGAAATAAGGAAGTCATGGCTTCAATTCGCGATAGAAATTCGATATACGTTTAAGAAACTTTTCGATCCACAAGCTTACCTTTTTGTTGTTGAAGTGTATTGTGCGCTCACAAGGTATATTACTGTCGATACAAATTGAGTAGTGTCCCCACAAGGATGATATCTTCTGTTGTAGAAATGTATGATGTCCTCACAAGGTTTATTACTTCTGATGCAAAGTGAGTAGTGTCCCCACAAGGTTACTATCTTCTGTTGAAGAAGTGTATGATGTCCCCACAAGGTTTATTACTTCTGGTGAAAAGTGAGTAGTGTCCCCACAAGGATGTTAACTTATGTTGAAGAAGTGTATGATGTCCCCACAAGGTTTATTACTTCTGATGCAAAGTGAGTAGTGTCCCCACAAGGATGTTACCTTATGTTGAAGAAGTGTATGATGTCCCCACAAGGTTTATTACTTCTGATGCAAAGTGAGTAGTGCCCCCACAAGGTTATTATCTTCTGTTGAAGAAGTGTATGATGTCCTCACAAGGTTTATTACTTCTGATGCAAAGTGAGTAGTGTCCCCACAAGGTTACTATCTTCTGTTGAAGAAGTGTATGATGTCCTCACAAGGTTTACAATTCTGATGCAAAGTGAGTAGTGTTCCCACAAGGTTACTATCTTCTGTTGAAGAAGTGTATGATGTCCCCACAAGGTTTATTACTTCTGGTGCACAAGTGAGTAGCGGCCTCACAATGTTGTTATCTTATGTTGAGGAAGTGTATGATGACCTCAAAAAATATAGGGTGGCTTAAAAATTTTCCAAGGAAGGAGGGGCGACATAACGCATGGGTAAAATCAATATTTTAGTCAAGGAAGCTAAAATGTAACATTACATATCAAAATAATAGTAATTGTAACATTTAGTGCATATAACGTATTTATGATTAAATTATTGATTTAGTTTATTTTACTTCGCTTTTGTGCCAGTTTCGGCTAATTGCGAAGATGGAGATGAGTGATGATATGATAATATATTATTGTTGCATGCATTATTTACTTCTCACACATTTAATCAATTTACAGCAAGCGGAGAACAAGTCCTTGCGCAAGTGGTGACGCTAGACGGTCACCAATGAATAGGTGAGAGGAAATGGCATTGCGTGAAGAGGGAACACCGATTGAAGTTACCAGTCTTCACAGCAGCGCCTACTGCTTCGTTCTGCCAACTCGATTTCCCCCTTTCTGACGCTAGGCGCAGTTTTGCTCCACTTCCATCATGTGATGTCCTTTGGGGCTTCTACGATAATCAAAAAATATTTTAACCAATTGCATCAAATGTGAATCTGATTCTTAACAAAATAATAAATAAAATACACTTGATGCGTTCTGGTGCATCAATAGATATGATGCATTTAGTTTTCTGTGTGTAGCCTTTTTCACAATGGCCTCCCCCAAGGCGCAGTGGTAGCGTCGTCGCCTTGTAATCAAGGGGTCCCAGGTTCGATACCTGTAAACTGTAGGTCCATTCCAAATTTGCTTTACTGTGCATAAAGTGGACTTAAAACACCAACTCAATCAATCAATCAATTTTTCACATATATACTGGCGTCAAGATTCCACTATGTCAGTGTTATATCTAAGGAGGAAGCCAGTGTGAATTCATTATGGCGGGGAAACAAATATGTTTTTCTTTTTTTGTCGCTTTGAAACATTTCTTCCACTGCCACTGCTTACTCATGATATCCGATTAACTGTAAACATGTTGAAGGGAAAGAACGGCGCCACATATCATGGAGGAAGAAGAAGGAAGTGCAGGCACAGTGAATGATCCAGTGGATCATAATGATTTTTTTTTTTTTAATGCGAGTGTTATTTTTGTCTTCGGTGCGTCCTTTCGGCGGTACGAATGTTCAAAAGAGTCCGGTTTTATGACATTGCTCTCTGTGGTAAAACCATGCGTACTAGGGGTGCAAGGAACACATATTCAGACCAAATAACGTCATCAAAACACGAAGCCTTCGGTTGGCAGAACCGACATTTCAACTGATTCAAGTACTGTTCGACGATATATCGTCCAGACGATATATCGCGATGTTGAGAAACTATCGTCCAGGCGATATTAACTAGACGATATATCGTCACGATATTTTTGCGATATATATTGTGCAGAGGGAGACTATATATCACCCATATCACGATACGGAAATAATATCGTATCGTATCGTCTGCTACGATATTTTCTTGACGATATATCGCGATATCAAATTTCCGATATTGTACATCCCTAGATTCAAGTCCAATTTATGCACAGATGTTAATCAGCCCGCCTATGCGTCGGATACGATGTTTGTTTATTAAAGTTTACGTATTCTGGTTATTTCACGTCATTCGAAGTTGAGGTTTAGTTATAATGATGAGGATGACTGACGAACTCAGGAACATGGTGATCGAACCTGGGACCTCTGACATACTACCAGTCGCATAATGATTTTTAAACGTATCAAGGAAAACGTCCGGTAACCCAACGGAAATCAGACTTCAGTTTGCGGGATCCAGAAGTCCTGTCCCGGGAATCTTCGGGAAATGATTAACTTACTTTCGGGATTTCGAATAGGTCAGGAATGTAAAATGATCGCGAAATAAGAATTCTGGATATACTTAATTATCGGAAAGGAAATCTTCTAGAAATGGCATCAAAATACCGAAAATAATTTATTTGGGGACAAAATGTGCGTGGAACTCAATAATTTCAATAGTGTTAGGAAATTCTGAACATTACCTACCGATAAAATTTTCTGAACTAGTCGGGAAATACGTGAAATTTTCTGTCCTGAAGATCGGGATAGTTTTATATACCGTATCGATCCCGTCCCGGACCCATAAACTCCGATCACTCACACCCATTAAGTAAAAGAAACAGTGGGAAAAAGAATAAAGTATCCAAAAGAAATTGTGCAAACTGAGGCATAAGGTTTTTGATTGATTGATTGGGTGTTTTAAGTTAACTTTATGCACAGTAAGGCTAATCGGGACTGGACCTACAGTTTAAAGTGGGATCCGAACCACTATGTGCCTCCACCGGGTATCGAACCCAGGACCCCTTAATTACAAGGAGACGACGCTACCACTGCGCCATCGGGGAGGTCTGAGGCATAAGGAAAAGAAACGAAACATTGCTTTCTTCCAGTAAGCATAAATTTAGTTTTATCTAACTTGTAGACCTATTTCATTTGATGATTTTTGGTCTTTCCATTAATTTACAGTGAACGAAAATATTCTCTAAATAATTTGAAAAATGTAAATAGCTTGGTCGTCTTCTGTGGCGGAGAAGTAAGTGTAGCGCCAGAATTCCTGGATTCGAATCTTTGTCAAGGCATAATGTGTTTTTGTCTTTCCATCTATTTCACAATTTTATCCTTGTCGTCGCGATTAGCTTAATTGGCAGAAAAGCGACGTAAAAATACAGATGGAATTAGTTTGATCTTTTCTCAAACAGCACATTTGCAAGGGTCATTCAGGATTGACCGACCAAGACTACAAGTCCTACAAGGACAAAACTACGTGAGTTTTTTAAAGGAATCTCCATGAGCATACAGGCATAGCTGCTATCACTGTGTCAGTTCTGTGAGTTCTTTGGCGTTGAAGACACTAGGCTGCTGCCATAGCCACTGCAGGATATCTTGATATCTTTTGTCAGTGCTTCATCTGTCTAAAATTTCTTCCCTCTCATATTATCTTTAAGCGGCTCAAATAAATCTGATATTCACTAAGAGTTAGCCCGGAGTGTAAGAACATGAAGCAAAACCCTTTCGGAAAGTTATTGCTGTCAAATTGACAATGTGGGGAGGTTATTGTGAAGGATAACATTTGCAGACAACATCAACGTCTTTTTTATGCAAATGTCATTACACGGCACCCTTCATCAACGTGCAGGAAAACTGGGCATATTTCATGACCCTTTCCCCAAAAATTCACTTAAAGAACACCTTGCATGTCCCAGTCCGACAAATGTGTCCACGCGGTTCATTCGTGAGAAACTGGCGTTCTTCGCCAAGCTGTTAAGATCATTCGTACACTCTTGCCCATTCTCCGGCAGTTTTGTCGTTCTCCTATTTATCATTGCACATTACACTATACCGAGAGTCACTGGTAGATGAATTTGCTTAGTTTGATTGATTTTTTGTTGTTTTAAGTCCACTTTATGAACAGAAAGGCTAATCGGGACTGGAACTACAGTTTAATGTGGGATCCAAACCACTGTGCCATGTGCCTTCACCGGATATCGAACCCGGGACTTGATTACGAGGCGACAACGTTACCACTACGCCACCGGGGAGGCCCTGAATTTGCTTAGTGTCTCGTAGAGCCGCTAACTAGTCAACCGACAGTTTCTCACAAAAACGCGGCGCAGAAAATGGAAAAACTGTAGCAGAGGGAAGTTTATAATCGCATAACGTTGATCCCCGTAACTAGCAACAGTCACCTGAAAAAAGAATCATCTGAAGCGTCGCCACGAGTACTGTTTGCTAAATGTAAGGTGTTAGGGAGGAGAGCTCTCGTTTTATGACATCTGTAGAGGAAATTGCAATTTAGTCTCATAATATGTGATTTTTTGTCAATTTTAGACATCTTGGAGACGGGGTCGTCCCGTCGAACTCATACCTCCTATTTATCATTGCACATTACACTATACCGAGAGTCACTGGTAGATGAATTTGCTTAGTTTGATTGATTTTTTGTTGTTTTAAGTCCACTTTATGAACAGAAAGGCTAATCGGGACTGGAACTACAGTTTAATGTGGGATCCAAACCACTGTGCCATGTGCCTTCACCGGATATCGAACCCGGGACTTGATTACGAGGCGACAACGTTACCACTACGCCACCGGGGAGGCCCTGAATTTGCTTAGTGTCTCGTAGAGCCGCTAACTAGTCAACCGACAGTTTCTCACAAAAACGCGGCGCAGAAAATGGAAAAACTGTAGCAGAGGGAAGTTTATAATCGCATAACGTTGATCCCCGTAACTAGCAACAGTCACCTGAAAAAAGAATCATCTGAAGCGTCGCCACGAGTACTGTTTGCTAAATGTAAGGTGTTAGGGAGGAGAGCTCTCGTTTTATGACATCTGTAGAGGAAATTGCAATTTAGTCTCATAATATGTGATTTTTTGTCAATTTTAGACATCTTGGAGACGGGGTCGTCCCGTCGAACTCATACCTCCTTTAAAAACAAATTTATTCAACGTGCAAGAAATTCCGGATCTCGGTATTTAAAATTTAAAACTGGGTAGTCCCTGTTGAACTTTTTGAGTGACATTTTTTCATATTTTTGCACGTAAACGTTGTGTTTTTCTTCGCAGCAACCAAAGAAATACAAGGTAACCAAAAAAAGTTCTTGCCGTTCTAGAGCAGTGATAAACAAAGAGCAATACAGTGGACGGCACGTACCTTTAGGTTTCGAGTAATCTCCATCAGCATCCAACACCTTTTGCCAAAGTTCCTGCAGCTGCACAATACCCTGGTGATAAAACTCGGCGGGCTTGGATGCAAAGAAGTCCGTGAGTGCGTTCCGCAGGTCTCACTCATTTGCGAAGGATCTACCACGGAGGTGGTTGTCGAGGGAATGAAACAGGTGGTAATCTGTTGGTGCAAGGTCCGGTGAATATGGTGGATGGCACAGTGTCTTCCAGCCAAGTTGCTGAAGGGTTTTTCGGGTCCTCTTTGCCACATGTGGTTTGGCATTGTCGTGCAGGAACAGCACACCCTTGCGATTCACCAATGCCAGCTCCTTCAGCCGCAATGCACGGTGCACCCTTTGCAACTGCTGAGAGTAGAGTTCAGCAGTGATGGTCTGACCAGGTGGAAGGAGCTCGTAATGTATCACTTGCCGACAATTCCACCATAAAGAGAGCATAACTTTTCGTGGGTGCAGAGGTGGTCTTGAGGTGTGAGGAACAGTGTCACGTGGCGACAACCAATGTCTGGTATGCTTCGGAGTGTCATAGAGGGCCCACTTTCCGTCACCAGTGACCAGCGGGGGTGAAGAAGGGCAACTACGCCCCTTTATTTCAAATTTTGTACAAATAAAAATACATTTCGTATTTTTCTTGCTCGCAATACCTAATTTTCTTACAGTCTAATCAAGTTCAGAACCGTAGGTAGCTAGAGGGGCGGCGGGAGTCAACCATAGGAGCCAAACGATACAAATGAAAAAAAAAAAAATGTAAAAGAGAATCTATATTATTTTCAGTTTTCACAATTTTGGTTCTAAAAATTTTCTTGCTCACTTCGCTCGCCATAAGAATTAAATTCGTTATGCATTCTCTGTCGTTCAAAAATGCAGTTTGTGAGCTTGTTTTTCATTATTAGCTAATGAAATTGAACGTGTTGAAAAAATATTTCAAATAGTTTGATCCAACACTATTGCTTGGGCGCCGACTTCTAACCCCCCTTATTGCGTGAATAATAATGTGTTTGGTACTACTACTATTAATAATAATAAAATTGTAATACTAATTACAATCGTGTTGTTATTATTATTATTATTATTATTATTGATACGTTTATCCTAGTGGTTGCATCCCAAACAAAAATTCGTGGTTGCGCCTCTGACTGAAATATTCTTAAATATGCTAAAACTTTTGTTAAAATCAGAAATGCAAAATACGAATCTTTAAATATAACCCATATTATTTTTAATGAGCTTTTATTTCTTTCCTTACTCCAAAATTCGCGCTCGTATTGGGAAAGGGGGGGGAGGGGGCAGTGAAGCACTTGACCTACCTGAGATGTCTGGGAACACCTAATATCATTTGAATAGTGAAATTGTTGCATGGACAAGGTATGTCTTGAAAGACATCAGACTCAGTGGTCTCTGATATTTGAGTTTTTGTTTTTTTAAGTCCACTTTCTGCACAGATAGGCTAATCGGGACTTGACCGACAATTTTAAGTGGTATCAGAAGTTTTGGTTGCCTCCTTCGACTACCGAACTCGGAACCCCTTCATTACAAGGCCACGCCATTACCACTACGCCATCGGATTGACCCTAGTCTCTGATATACACATTGTGAAGAAATACAAAAAGACACTGAACTGTTTCTAAAATAAATGATAATGTTTATGGAAAGGAAGCAAGTCGAATCCAGTTTATATTTAAATAGAGGACTCAAGTCTGAACTTAGCAACAACGCCACGGTATTTTCAATTCAATTAAATTTTATGATTTGTAAAACAACGACAACAATAATGATAATAATAATAAAATGTCAAGGTATTTTTATGACTGAAGGGTATGATATGAAATATTACCCTGCCCCCAAGTGCTCGAAGTGAAAATCCTTGCCCAGTTGGGGAAAAGATATGGGAATGCTTGTAGTTGTGTGGATCAATTTTGAGAAAATGCGGTAGGTTTGGTTTGGTTTGAGTTGGTGTTTCAAGTCCACTCTATGCACAGTAAGGCTAATCGGGACTGGACCTACAGTTTAAAGTGGAATCCGAACCACCATGTGCCTCCACCGGGTATCGAACCCGGGACCCCTTGATTACAAGGCGACGACGCTACCACTGCGGTAGGTGATGGAATGCCTATGCAAATTATCCTTGTCGTGGATGCTTTGTTAGAATTTTCTTAACTGGGGGATATCATTACTGTGGCATAAGAAGAAAATATCGAAGGACGTATGCAAAATGTCGGTGCTTGGCGGAGGGTAACCGTGGGTAAGGCGCCAGAATATCGAGCTGCGGAGCTGGTTATATTTTTCATAATTGACAATGTAATTGTTTTTGGAAAAAAGAAACTCATTGGATGCATTACGAATTTTAAATATCTGAATTCAAAAACATCTGAAACACTTGAACGTGGATCGATCTCAGAAAGAAACCCATTGGAACAGAGGCGCAACCACGAATTTTTGTTTGGGGGGCAAGTACCAGGATAAACGTGCCATAATAATAATAATAATAATAATGCTAATAATAATTATGTTAATAATGTTATTATTATAACATTATTATTATTGACTTTGCCTTATTTTACTTCGCTTATTGTGCCACTTTTGGCTAATTTGCCAAGATGGGGATGAGTGATGATTGGATGAAATTGATGAATGGACACTCACAAACATCCATGCCCAAGCCGGAATTCGAACCCGGGACCAACATTATTATTATTGTTATTAGTAGTAGTAGTAGTATCAAAGACATTATTACCCTCGTAAATTATTCAAGAAGGGGGTAGAAGTTGGTGCTAAAGCATTTGTGTTCGAACAAACGATTTCAACACGTTCAATTTCACATTAAAAATGGAAAACAAGTACACAAACTATTTTTCAAAGACAGAAAATGCTTGATAAATGCATTCCAAATATAATTATTTTTTACATTAACATGTATGACTTTCGTGCACGATATATGTTTCACATATCATTGGTGAAGGGACGAAGTGGCGTATCTTGATTTTTATGATTTTTCAGGAGATCGATTTAAAGTTTTTCGTTAAACATAATACCGTCGTGTTCATTTGATATTTATTATATCAATTGAAAATTTTGTACAATAAGTGTATGATTGTTGTTATATCTGGGAAAAAAGTTACATTTTGAACATGTTTTCATTTCTGCTGGAAGAAAAATGCTGGAATGTGCTTGAATCACTTACGTCCCTTCGCCTTTTCTTTTCAAAGATTGTGATTAAAGTTACGCCCTCCTTAATTTTTTTTTTAAAAATAATCTTTTTGGTATGTAGAGATACATTTATTAATTTTCCCGTTAATATAAAGTATTTAATAATAGTTGTATTGATTTTAGTCTTTTATTTAAAAATGATCCATACATTCACGTCTATTTATCCATTTCTGTTGAAAATAGTAGTTAAAAGAAGTGAATAAAATACAGAAATTTAATAATGGTTTATCTTTAATGCAATTCAAGATATAGTAACACTTCAGTACAAAGATAATATGAATTCTGGTTGTACTTGTAACTAAGAATAACTATGGGACTCTAAAGGCTCGTACAATAGCATATTTTCAATATTTTTTTTATATGATATTCAGTGTGGAAGATTTTTGTAGAAATACACAAACTCAGGTTCGCTCACTACAGGTGTATCTCCTTCACATAAAGACATCAAATCTGCATACATCTGTGATGAAATCCTTGGGGTATGTGAGTGAAGACACTTTGGAGTTTTGGTGAATATAACTTTCCTTTGCAGCGAGATACTTCGATAAACCACATTTAAATGTCTGTCCTTGAAATAAATTTTATCTGGTTGATCCTTGATCACCATTAGTTATCGTATGCCTGTTCAGTCAATTCCTTCACCATTATCATCCTTCCATACAGATAGGATCCTCAGATTTGATGCGACATCTTCGAAATCTAAGAAATTCATGCATCGAAGGGAATGCACAGTGTATGGTTTATCAGATCGTGCAAGTCTAAAAAATTGGTAGCAGCTGAGCTGGAATGAATACATTTCCAGTTGATTTTAGTGCCTTCATTCTGTCCGTGGTAGGATTCAAAGAAATTTAAATTGATGACACTGATATGCTGAGCCATAATAACAGTGTAGAGCATCATGGCTGCAACTATTGAGATTTTATTTTGCCCTGTACAACCATCAGCGAACAAGTAAACATCTTCAACCTGTTTTACATCCAATTGATGAAGAAAATTGTTTAGGCAAGTGGAGATTTTCGCATGCACCTCTGTGGTTCACTCCTTCGTGCCAAACATAACAATGACATTCCCTTGTCTTCAGATCATAGACTGTAATATTATATGTGCATAATCGTCTTATATAAAATAACTTTATTTCATTTGAAATGGGAAAATAAATGACTTGCTGAAAATGAAACACTGAAGCAACAGTCTTGCATTGAAGGTCCGATGTGTCTTTAGCTTCCATTTTCTTCTTTCTTACAGCATCCTTCTCGGCGATATGTTTTTGATGCTTATCAGCTAGTTCGCTTTTCTTCGACTCATCTCCTTCCAGAAAGTTGCTACACAGACCGTACGTATCCTTTTTCGGTCAATGAAAAGAAAAGGCCATGCTTTTGAATATCTTTCTGTATGTCTGATAAGTTGGTAAAGGGGTGATGTTCTCTTTTTGATCCTCAATAAACATTCTATACATTTTGCTTTTTGGCAGATCCGAATGAAGACATTGTCTTTGTGTATCTTTCCTGCAGTAGTGAGATTCGACTCTTGGGCCCGGACCCTGTGGTCGAGTGGTTAGCACATCGCGCTGCGACGCCAAGGGTCCCGGGTTCGAATCCCGCTCGGGCTTGGTTGTTTGTGAATGTCCATTCATCAATTTCATCACTCATCCCCATCTTCGCAAATTAGCCAAGAGGCACAAAACGTGAAGTAAAATAAACTAAATCAATCAATCAATCAATCGACTCTTGGGAATCTCTTTATGAGTTCTATTATTATTTTCTCTATTATTTTGTCCCTTTCCAGTAGGGTCTAAAGTTTTCCTCCTATTTTCAATTTCTCAATGACACCTGAGCATCTTCTTTTGGCTAGAGCAGTTCGCATTGTTTTCTCTGGTGTTAAAAGTGTGTTTATAAACATGGTTTTACACAATGATACTACTTCTCTTTCCTTCTATGGTAAAAAGTAATGATTTGTTTTTGATCTTCGAGATTCTTCATTTTGCGTAGTTTTGTGTTTAATGTCAGAAACCTTTACATATGTGTTGACGAATTCTCGTTGAAGCTGAAGGTCGTCACTTGCATAAAAGTCCTTAAAAATTTCAAGTCTTTCCGCATCTGTGATTTTAAAGCATTCTTTACCAAACTTTTCACATTTTCCATCACATTTTACTTTCAGATTTCTCCCTGGAACTAACTTTTTTGTGTATGGACTAACGTATGATTCACCCTTGTTTCATAAATCTTATATAAATTTATATAATATTTCGTAAATCGTATATCTTGTTTCCCGATATAGGCTAAGCTTACGCCAGTACGCGCCTTCATTTCTTAGCAGCCACTGAAGCAACTTCTCAGATTTTTTTATGCAGAAAATTTCAAGATACGCCAATTGCAGGGTGCTTAAATCTCCGGAACCAGTGGGAATTCAGCTACGAAATTTTGACAGGTAACAGAGGAGGTAGTCATAACTCAAAAACGCAATTTTTCGAGTTACAACACTTCGCGCCTTCACCGACGATATATGCAACATGGAGCGACGTGGACACTAAATTGTGTGCATATTAAAAGTTTATTTAATACATATTATATACAACTTATATTATTTAAATCCATTAGGCAACAAATTCATCCATCTCACAATAAACCAACAGCAAAAATTACATAAATTGTCTCTCAAATGTGCACGCTCCCTTTCCTCGAAACAATTGTTCATGCATTTAAAACAAAATCAATTAAGACAAGTCTTATTTCTCTGTCTCTTTAATACAATTTTCACTTGTTAATATTACTCCTAAGTATTTGAATTTGGAAACTGGTTCAAACGAGTTGTTATCAATAATTAGATTTTGATTATTACCTAACACTTGGTTTCGGCCTGTAAGCATATATTTAGTTTATTATATTAAGGAGGAAATAAAAAGTAGGCTTAATTCAGGAAATGCATGTTACTTCTCTCTTCATAAACTTTTGTCTTCTCGTTTAATATCTAAGAAACTAAAAGTTAAAATATACAAAACAGTAAATTTGCCTGTAGTATTATATGGGTGTGAAACTTGGTCCTTACATTGAAAGAGGAACATAAATTGAGAGTATTTGAAAATAAGATCCTTAGGAAAATATTTGGTCCTAAAAGGGATGAGGAGGCAGGTGAGTGGAGACGGTTACATAATTTAGAAGTACATAATTTGTATTCATGTCCAGATATTATTAGAATAATTAAATCAAGAAGACTTAGGTGGGCAGGCCATGTGGCACGAATGGAAGAGGAAAGAGGAGTTTACAGGATTCTTGTTGGGAAACCTGATGGTAAGAGACCTGTAGGAAGGCCAAGACGAAGATGGAGGGACAACGTTGAGATAGACCTAAAGGAAATCGGTAGGGATGGAAAAGAGTATATAGATCTTGCTCAAGATAGGGACAGATGGAAGGCCTGTGTTGCTGCAGCCATGAATCTTCGGGTTTAAGAAGGCTAGAGAGTTAGTTAGTTAGTTATTTTACTTATTTCTCTGTCTGATAATTAACAATGCATTACAGAGAACAATGACATATTGCGAGCAAAGCGAGCAAGAAAATTTTTGGATCCAATTTTTTTGCAGGCTGAAATCAATATTGATTTAATAGGGCTCAAACAATTTCACGGGACGCCAATGCATTATCTCTTACAACTTTTGTGCCTCCCCGACACAAAAATATATACACTTGGGAAAATGCGAATGGTCCAATAAATAAGTTTATTATGGTGTTCACTTCATGTATATTTTACTTGTGAATATTATCTATATTACAGACAAGTTCACATATTATCATTTAATAAAAAGCTTTGTTCTCCTTTGCCGGAACACTGATTTCGTGAATAGGTTTACAAAAATCAGAGTAAATAATAAGTTGAATGGAATTAATTTAATTAATTTCTTTCAACTTCCTTAACTTTAACTTTGGAAAGCGAAAGGAATTTCCAAATCTTTTGAAACAAAAAATGTTATCTAATGCCCATTTGTATGCTTAAGCAGCCAGGAGGCTTAAAGGGCAATATGGGAGGCGCAAAATTTTGCAAAATATGATCAAGATTAGAACAGGATTATGGGCCTGAGGGCTGCAGCTTCTGATCTTCACAGGGATGATGCATAAAAATTACTTTGAAAATGTGCCACATAATGAAAAGAAATAGATACTTGAAATGTGGCAAAAATATAGAAATATAATTAACTGTCTGCCATAACTTGGCCAAAAAGTTGTAACTGAAACTGAGTGTAGAAGGGGTGGAGTGGAGTTGCTTGATGTTTTCAACCCCGGGCTTCCGGTCTGGGTATGATTAAGGTGGTCTGTTAAACAAATAAAAACCTCTTCTTAGCGTTGCTTCCTCCAGCAACACACAAAGTTTTTTAGTTAGGTCTATATTGAAATACTAAGACAGAGGTATTTTGATATGTCCCTTTCATCATTACGATTTTATATACTTGTCATCTTCTAATTTCGATATCGTATCAAAATGGATTGGATTGATTTGTTGTTTTAAGTCCACTTTATGCACAGATAGGCAATCGGGACTGGACCTACAGTTTACAGCGGGGCCCGAACCACTATGTGCCTCCACCGGTTATTGAACCCGAGACCCCTTGATCACAAGGCGACGAGTCTACCACTATGCCATCAGGGAGGCAAAAAATCTTCTTACAGATACATTTTCCCTATCAGTTACGTAATCATGTGATTTTTCTTGTGGTTAACTAACATAGAATAGGGACAAAATTTTAGAACTTTGTGCTTCATAACATAATACATACAATTTTATTTATTTACTTATTTATTACATTTGGATTATATTTTTCCAAAATGTCCTTCTTTAGCTTAGGTAAATATTATGCAGAATGAACTAAGAATTTGATTTATACCGGGTTCTTGCTTTTTTTAAAATTTTGCTAAGAAGACATTATTCATACTTATGTCAAACGCTGAGCTGTATTGGGCGCTCGGAATGCACACGTGATGTAGTGACACCCTTATACAGATCGGATTATTATGTATTAGTTTTAATCTGCGAATTAATTAATGTTTAAACGATATTTTTCATTTTATTGCAAGAGCTTTTACAATTCATTATTTTCAGTAAGGGGTTTGCCCCCGTATTATGTGAGGGACTCGATTAGTCATTTAGAAATAAATAAATAACAGTCTGCGTGTGAAACAAAACAAGCTGGCGAACACACTATGTTTGCATTTCTCAGTTCGTCCATTTCATCAACATGTCGTAAGTGCATCTTGCGATTCACGATTATTGGTACTGCACGACACTCGAAACACGACGGGGACATTTTAGAATAAAGTGTCTTGAATTTCAGTCCGTATATGTTGGAAATTCTTTGTCTTGGCCAGTTTGTAAATACTTCTTATAGGCATAGGTGTGCACACGGAGGTAACAAAGGTACCTGGCTACCCCAAATGTCTTCTAAAAAATAAAGAAAATATGTTGAACTACCATTAAAATAATGAAAATAATATCAGTGGTAAAAAAATAAGGAATTTCGTTTCATTTGAGATGACCAGCTCTCTCTCTCTCTCTCTCTGAGTCTCTCCCTCTCCACAAAACAATGTGATATTCCTTTACTATAGTAATCAGTAATCACGTAGTAAATAAATTATTTTTCCCTTGATAAATCGCAGAGCCCCTTCACATATCGGACCGTAAATATTATTTTCCCGAGGACCGACTTGTTTCTTAATGCAACCTTCTAACATTTCCAATAAGACTTTCATGAATGCTCTCTCACTTCTCATTCAATGAGAAGTGTATCAATTTTCAGATTTTTGCTTACGTCTGAATTCTACGGTTTAAAATGATATGTAACATATGGCATTAACTATCGAGTGACCAGGTACAGCAATATATTTTATGAAGTAGGTAAATGTGCATTAGAAAACATGGTAAAACTGAACCTACAGATGTACTTCGTGAGAGTAATTCAGCTGATAGTACCTGTAGAGATATAGCCTTGTATTTATCATTTTCAATTGTTTACTTTCATTATTAAAATATCGACACGGTGATAGTAAAACCTGTGCTAAAGTGATAACAAATGCTCATTCTATAATGTTAAATTTTCATGTTGATATACTTAATAGTTTCTGTGAAAATAACATGAAGTTACGACTATAGGCTAGCCATGTCCAGATAGGTAACTGAAACTTCCGTTAAGGGACCCCCAAATAAATTATTCTGCGCGCACCTATGCTTACAACATCGCAAGTATAATTATTCTTTTGTATTTTGCCAGATAAGACTCCCAAGTTGTTTTCAATTCAAGTGGCAATCTTGTTACGCGTCCCTGGAAGTTACGTCAGAGCGATCGGTTGGTGAGTTGGGTTGTATACGTCCAGTCATGGACACTTCTGGGTTGTAATGATTACATTGAAAGTTAATGAGATTGTTATAACCCAGAAGTGTCCGTGACTGTACTTACAGGTTAGATTTTCAGCGCTCATAGATCAGAAACTAAACACTTTCGAGGTTATGAGAATGAGGAAAAGTTTCTTGTTCTTTTTTTATATCTACCAGCATCCAACCGCTGTTGAAGTTGCTTTAGGACACCCTGTATATGTTGGAGGGGGGTGGGGACGGGCATGAGTTCATGGAACACTCATATACGGTCTTTGATTTATACTGCCCACCCTAATTTATGAATATACAGCTTCTGCCCACCCGGTTGAAAATTTCTGGCGCCGCCCCTGCTCCTCGATGGTATAATGATAACATCGTTACCTTGATACCAGCTGGAGGCACATGGCACAGTGGTTCGGATCCCACTTTAAACTGCAGGTTTAGTCCCGATTAGCATTTCTGTGCGTAAAATGGACTTAAAACCACAACCCAATCAATCAATTTTACAACTTATTTTCCTTCAAGTCGTTCGGCGCACAGGGCAGACTCCCGCCGCCCCCTAGCTACGGTACTGAAGACTAAGAAAAGCAGGTAATGTGAGCGAAGCGATGAAGAAAATTTTGAGAAAAGTATTTTTATTTGCATAAAATTTCAAGTTGTGAGCGGTAATTGCAGGTACACTTGGCCGTCAATGTTTGCCCCCCTTGCCCCCCCAAGAACTCATTTCCGTCCAAGGTTGGGACAATGCCTCCCCTGCCCCTCCCCCTTGTGGTCGCGCCACTGCAACGGAATGAAAGTGGCGACACGTGAGCTGCGTTCGCGCTAAATCTTTCGTTGCTGGGTCACTTGATGTCGACAAATAAACTCAAGGTCAACAGATTTAGGGTCGCGTGGGTGGTGCAGGGAAACGTGTAAACTGCTTACGTGTCAGCTATGATGCAAGCGCTCTCATTTTGATAGGAGTTTTTGGGATTGATTATGTCAGGGGAAATGTTTTCCTTACGCTAACCTGATGTGAGGGTAGGAAGTATCAACTAGGAATGAAGTTAATGGCAAGCAGAAACACACCTGTTGTGTGTGTGTGTACGTAGAGGTCGATTTGGTTGATTTGATGTTTTAAGTCCACTTTAAGCACAGTAAGGCTAATCGGGATTAAACCTACAGTTTAAAACTATGATCTGCACCAATGTATGCCTCCACCAGGGACTTCTTGATTACAAGGGAACAACCCTACCACTGCGCCATCGGGGAAGCCGAATTAAATATTATCATGAGGATTCATAACATACCCAACTTACAGACCCTATTTCCAAGATGTCTCAACTACAATTTTACATTAAACAACTCTGGGAATAATTGAATGTCGATGCTAAATTAAGATGTAACACAATTCAAATAAGTTTCAAATGTAGCAGTTTCCTAGCTTCTTCCTTGCTCAATTCATTCAACTTAAATTGACAATTTGTACTAGCTGGTTAACCGTGGTGACAATGTAAGAGAGTGATGGAAAATGTGATAAACACATAAGAGGAAATGAAATATTTCCGCAGCATTTGTCTCAAGTGACGGTGGAAACTTCAAGTTAACATCCACTGAGACGCGGCAACAGAAAGCAACAGAATTTCTGTGGTCTGCTTCTATTGAAATCAAATGGTTTAACTCCCACTACAGGGAAACGCACGGAATTTCCATGCCAGAAGTCTGCATGTTATTTTAAAGGTTATCGCACGCTGAGACGCCGGAAACGCGTCTGTTGCGTTCTGTTGTCGCGTTTAACAACGTCTCAGTGGGCGTTAAGCTTAACCCGTGAATTATAACGAATCCGTTATCTTAGACGTTGAAAGAAAAAAAAAAAGGTGCTTGCACTTTGGACGTATTTCTACGCTCTCTCGTGTTGGCTTGGCGTCCCTCGGACTCACATTACCAGTTGAGTTACACTTCTTGACACAAATATCACTGACTTTTATTCCACAAAAGTCGAGATTTGTTTAACTTTAAGTTTTGAAAGTGAAAGTAATTAGAAAATATTAACTAACTCTTTGTCATTCCTAAAACGGAAAGTGCGAGCGTCCCCTTGTAATCGAGGGATTACGGTTTGGATACCTGATTGAGGCACATAATGGTTCGGATCACACTTTAAACTATATTTCCCGTCCCGACTAGCCATACTGTGCATAGAGTGGACTTAAAACACGAACTTAAACTCTAAAGTGGAAAGTTTATTGTCACAGCAACCTAAACTTTTTTATCCGTTCCTACAATGGGTAAGATTAATTCAGGTTTCTCCATTGTTAACCAGTTTCTTTATAAGCATCTTATTTATTGCCATTCCATCTTTGTCTTGGCCTTTCTATAAGTTTCCTACAATTAGGTTTCCCAACCAGGATTCTGTAAGTTTTCTTTCTTCTCCCATTCGTGCTTGATGACCTGCCCACCGAAATCGTCTTTATTTAATAATTCTAATAACATCTGGTGATGAATATAGATTATCAAATTCATTATTTTTTACTCTTCTTCATTCTTCCTATTTCCGACATACGACTCGCACAAGACCCTGAATGAAAAAGAGGAGGTCAACTGAGCAACACATGAACATTTAAAAATTCTTGGTGAGAACAGTTGTTTGGCAAAAAGCACGACAAATAACGTTTTCATTTGTTTCAACAGGAGACACTGGCACAGTTCCTCTGTAAGACAATCCAACTCATTACTATGAGCAAGAAATTTCAATGGTGCACAATAACGTTTTGTGTGAACAACAAATCACACAGCATTTCACAGTGATTGTCGCTCCTGCGGCATAAAAACATATTTTTTAGAAAAAAAATTTAGGTACAATATGTTTCAGGATAGTGTTTCATATATTTACATTACATATATATACATATCTATTTTATAGACTGAGCCTTACACTTAACTTTTGTAGTCAACAATCATAACTAATTGATATATTACCAACGTGTAAAACGCAGATTTTCAGTTCTGAGATGGACGTCCATTGTATGTTTTAAGTCCACTTTATCCTCATATAGGCTAATCGGGACTAGACCTACAGTTCAAAGTGGGATCCGGACAAATGCGCCCTCCACCGAGGGTCGAATCAAGAACCTTGATTAGAAAGTGACAACATTAGCCACTTCACTGTCGGCGTTTGTTGAAAGCTCCTTCTGTTTCAGTGTACATACTCTGCGTTTACAATAGACTTTCCCAACTATATTTTCTGTTTCGTATTCTTTCGTTATTCTAACAAGCTTCTGTTTATGTTTTCTGATTCGTGTCTTTCGCTCTTGCTGCTTTCTGGTTTCCCATTAATTCCAGCCCCCTTCCTCCCCCGTGGACAATTTTCTTCAAGAGTCCTTGAACAAAATAAGCAAGGAAATCGTTAACTGGAATATCCTAATATAACAAAAGTCTGAATGGAATACATGTATCCTACATATTTTTTAAATATTTAAACAAGTATGTACAATTCGAACAAGTGTTCTCGGGTTACCAGTCAGGTAAAATTCGAGTTGGCTTCCAACGTTTCTTCGAGGGCATACATTGGATAGTAACGTTAAGTTTTAGATTGGCACAGAATTTCCATTGTAAGGGGGATCGAACTTTGAAGTTCGGGGAGGGGGGCAATCAATATTTAGCGCTTTGCCATAAAATTCGTATGGTGATCATTATTTAGACACCATACCATTTGATGATCATATGTATAAAGTGGATTTTACTCTGGATTATTGGCTAAGCGGCGTGGCGGCGGGTGTCATAGTCATCCGCCCTTCTTCCTTCTCTCCTAAAACAAACATCTGATGCATGAAAATGTAGTGAAGAAAAATAGAGCACCGACTACAAAATAAGAAATCCACACGTAACTATTCCTTATTTTACGTTACTTTTCTGCCACTTTAGGATAATGAAGGTGAGTGAGATGGTTTGACATAGCATTAGGTACGGTGGCGCCACGAGCTCAGAAACGACAAAGTGGGTGCTGAAGAAGCAATAAGAGAATTTGGAATTTGGAAGGAGTAAAGGTCGCGGCACCGTGTGCAAATATATTTACTCCTTGTTAAATTAGTATTATTGCCAGTTTCTTAATTAATGCCCTCATTATTTTCTTGCTCGATTCGCTTGCAGTGCTTCGCACAGTGTAAAACAGCGGTTTGAAGAAAAGGGGCATAGAGCTCTGGAGGTCACAAAAAAAAAAGTTCACATTTTGTGATATTATATACGAAAAGATTATTGTAGTTCTTGTCTTACCATTTACATGATATTGAACCACTTTTCCACGCCATTTCTTAGTGATGCACCCTTTTCGTTTTTGGCGTCCATGAGCAAATGGAGAATAAGTTGGGAAAGAGTAAATAGCACGGCATCCTTTGAAAGTATTGACGCAAAATTAAATTAATGTAATATTCTTGTAAGTATGCAAATAAATGGATATAAAAATTTTCCCGCTAGCTTTGCTCGCAATTATCCCTGTTTGGGTCTTGATAAGATGATTGTGATGGATTATACTGTAGCTACATTACGATTTGATTTCCTTTTTGTTATTTAGCGTCGCTTTTCTTTCACTTTGGGCTGATCGCGACGATGAGAATGAGTGATGATATGATAAAATTGATGAAGTGACACTCACAAATAACACTCATGCCCAACCCGAAATTCAAACCCGTGGTCCCTGGCGTCGTAGCGCGCTGTGCTAATCACACCGCCACGAAGGTCGGCTGCTACATTGCCAGACACGACCAATATTCTTGGTGTTGATTGAATATTTATATAAATTTAGGAGATGATGTCGCAGTTCATTAGGTGAATCACTTTCATAAAAGCCCAAAAAGTGCTTTTGCAACAGAAAAAGGGTCATCCCACAAATCGAGAGTCCCAAAGGCAAAATTGCACTAATTTTGCTTCGAATTTATTCCCCATCCAGCCTATTCACAGGACTTGGCCCGTGCCATTTCTTCCTGCAGGTGCACCATTTTAAGGAATTAGTTCTATTAAAAAGACTACTATATTGTCTGTTCCGTGTGCTGTCATAATTGTACTAAATATACTACATACTAACGCATTGTAAAGAACCCGATACAACAGAAAAATATGTAATGTAAGATGTGCATATCAAACTTGTCGCAGAAAGTGAATTTTACACGTGAGATATAATCCAGATTTTTTTTACTTTGAAATACTCTAAGCCTAAGAGGAAAATTTGTTGCAGGAGGCAACAAATTCTATTTTCACTATCAACAGCTCTGTGTATGAAATGATAATTGAATCAGTCATACGAACAAACAAGTTTTGGTTAAGACAACTGCAGCATGAATATTTGGTTTGCCCCACTGGTGTACGCAGGGTAGGGGTTGGGGGAGATGATGGTGCTGCAGCTCCACAATTACCTATGAATTTTTGAGAAAATTTGAAATTCTGAAATTTTGAGAAAATTATTTTTTTCAAATGAAAGCAGTAAAAAACTCTGGAAAGGGCAAAATGATAAAAGCAAACTCCCCTTAAAACGACCCCCCGATATTTGTCTTTGAACAACTTTAAAAAGGAAGGCAAGAAAATAATATTTATGAAATATTTTATATCCCGTCTTCTCCCAGAACAAAGTGAAGCAGCTATGTAATATCTACCTTTACAATTCCGGCCGCCTCCGAAAAGAAAAATCATGGGTATGCAAGTGGTGTGCCCAGTTAGATTTTTCTATCTTATCATTAAGTTGTGGGCTTTTTAACATCTATTCCCCGTCCAGAAACACTGCATGCACATAATTTATTTCCTGACATTTCAAATTTTCTAAAAACTCAATGTGCTAGCTTTCTGCGTGTCGAAAATATACATTTTAAGATATAACTATCGACCACTTGACAGGCTATTGCATCCAAATTAAAATCAGTTACTATATTTATCAAAATAATATTGGGGGGTTATGATGATCGAATTTAGTTATGAATTTTGGCCTATAATCCTTATGCTTGCTGCCTTGAAATTCTTGATTTGGGGGACTGCGTTCAGGGCCTTGAGGGGGGTGGGCACCCTGGTGTAGGGAATCATAGTCCCTCTTTGGCCCAGTAAAAAGAATGTCTAAAGCAGGAAAAGGTGGCAAAAAGATGGCTAACGAAAGTCCTTGGTATGTCACTGTATGTAGAGTTCGTTAGAGTTTTATTTTTAAACCCACTTTATGCACATAAAAGCTTTTCGGGACTGTGGACTTGGAGTTTAAAGTGGAATCCGAACAACTTGTACCTCCACTTTGCATTAAACCCGGAGACCTTTGATTACAAAGAGGTGGCATTACCACTACGCTACTCATCAAAGAAAGAAAAACTGAAACTCCTTCACAACTTTTCAAGACAGGAACTGTTCCATTTGGAACATAGAAGGGGAGGAGAAAGGTCTGTTCCTCTTTCTGATAGGGAAGGAAGTGTGATAATTTACATTGACATTTCTTAACATTTTGATGTTTTCCCCTCAAAAATAGGACGAGGCCCCAATGATTTTTTATTTCCATGTGTGAGTACATACAACGTAAGTCAAAAAATGATGTTCCCGATTTCAGTGTCTATTTATTTCATTGTAATGATACGTAAATGACTGATATTACACACACAGATTGAAAAACCCAAAATGTTTTTTCCTGGCGTATTATAAATGTTCTCTGTGTGATCCACGTGTTACACGACACACATCTAGTCTATAATCAAGTTCCTGCCACACTCTTCCTAGCATGTCAGGGTCCACGTCGGCTATGGCTGCAGTGATGCGCTCACGCAATTCCACCAATGTTGTAGCATTTTCTAATTGACTTGCAGAAGGCGGTTCAACCACAAATCTTGTTCGGAAATGCAGCTGAACGAGAATACAGAACACTTTCTGCTGTCCAGTGGTAGCCATTTTCCTCACTGCTACTAAACTGCTTTCTGGTGGCCGACAGCGCCACTACGAGTCTTCAATACAAAGAAAAAAACGAAAGAAAAAAAACTTTGCATACCAAGTTTTACTCTTCCCTTTTGCTGTTTTGAGAAAAGCCTAATTCTAAAGTTGCGGATTTTGCAATAATTTAGTATTTAAAGGGTTATATCTACTAACAGCGATATCCAAGTTATGTGCTATTTCAGTGAGTGCTAATAGTGAGCTTCCATGCAGAGTAAAAAAATGGGTAGTGTTGTTTAACCAAGATATTACGGGCCGAAATAAGTAAAAATACAGTCGGAACCTGTATTTTGGACCCTCTTTATTGCCGCATAACAATGGAAAGCAACAATGGCTCATAAAAACAATTGACTCTATACAAGCAAACAGTCTTACACTAACAACATATTTTTAAGAGGTATAGATAGAACCTCAGAATTGCATGTTTAAGGCCAGTGGTGGCTATTGGGTTCCAAAACCTGGGGTAAGGGGCGGTGTAAGGAAAATTTACTTTCTCTTCGTAGACAAGGCTTGCCATTAAGAGGCCATAGTGAGGAAGCAAAAAAATGGGGAGCAACTATCCCTTAAATCGTCGCCTGTTTAAGGTTGCCATTTTAATTAGAACGTGAAATCGGAACATTTTTTACCACACGACTCCTCTGTTTCCAAGCATTAACATTGTGTGCCGGAACCATCTGAGTATGTGCGTTTGTCCATTTCTTCTCACCAGGCATCAAAACGTCTGTGGTATCTGTGAGTGTTTTTACGAAGGTGTTACACATGCACGGAATGAGCAATCCACTCGACTAAGCGAGATTCAAACTGTGGGCTTCGAACTGAACGCAGGCAGTTCTCGAATATTTCTCTCTGATTCGAACCAGAACACCACTAATGTGTCTTGTCCTCCCATGTTTGCAGCTCTTATAAAAGCCGAAACCCACCAAATTGTCCATATTCAGGCACTCGCAAGTGTTCAAAATTGTGATTGATTCATTGATCTGCTTTATTTTACTTCGCCTTTTGTGCCACTTTTGGCTAATTTGCGGAGATTGGGATGAGTGATGATATTATGAAATTGATGAATGGACACTCAAAAAACATCCATGTCCAGGCCGGTATTTGAACCCGGTACCCCTGGCCTCGTAGCGCTATGTGATAAGCACTCCTCCACGAGGGGCGGCTGTTTAAAGATGCCTATCACAGCTTCCTCAGTCTTGTCATATATCGGTACGAAACAAAGGAAGTTTTCTCGAATATAGCCGGATCGAGAAACAATTAATGCACAGTTCCCAACACATCTAATGTTTCGTCTCCCAATATGATCAAATGCTTACTCATTTGTCTACAGTGACGTGCCCAAGGGAGAGTTGGTGGGGTCATAACACCATTTGACAAAGTATTCCTTAAAAAAAAAAGAACGTCAAAGACAGACAAATATGGCAAAATGAGGACTGACCACCAAAAATAGTATTCATAACCCCTCTCCCTTCCGAAAATTCTAGGGATACCACTCTTTACCTCGGACACATTATTTATAATGAACTCACCAAAAGTTTTTATCATTTCGTATTGGAGACTTAAGTAATATCGTTCTTCCCGCAGGTTTGTATATGATCCTTTAGGGTGTTGTCACCTGCCTTCGCACCTAACCTTAAAACAGCCCTAATTTTCCATCCTTGTGACTTGGATCTTCAAGACTTTAGAAGATTGATTGAATTGCTTTATTTTACTAGTTTTTTGTGCCACTTTCGGCTAATTTGCGAATATGGGGATAAGTGACGATATGATGAAATTGATGAATGTACACTCAAAAACATCCATGCATAGGCCGGTATTCGAAACCGGAACCCCTGGCGTCGTAGCGCGATGTTGCAACATCCTCCAGTTGGACACCAGTCGTCACAAAGGTAGTCCGCTACTCCTTTTGTCGGGAACATGAGACTCTTAGTAACTCATCAAGGCTTGCTGGGTAACAAGTATAACAAAGCCAATATCTGAAATATCACCATCTGTTGTAGGTTCACACATGCATATGCATTTTTCTATTATATAAGGTTACAAACCGCTACACGGAATTTGGTCCGGTCACAACTAAATCATCAATCAGAACTTTGTTTTTCAGTTGATTTGTGCAGTTTATTTCTTTCTTAATAAACTGCTCCAATACCCGGTATTGCTGAAATATTAACTTTAGAGAAAGAGTCTTTCGATTTCTTCAGCCCTCGACCCAAAATAGCACTACACGGAGGCTCCGGAAGTTCCGCTGTCGTCATTGTGTCCTTCTTTGGACCCGAACTGGAACTAGAAGTAGACTTCGTTACTTTTCATTTTCAAATCACTATATCTTATAAAGCCACCAATGGACACTGACTGATCACTAATCGACTGTATGAGTTGTTACACTTATCTCTGAAGTCTCATTAACCGATTCTATTGTACAGATCAATCGGGAAATTGAATATTCTCATATTCTAGAACGTTCAGCAGGAAAACGGTTCGTTAGTATACCCAGTAGTAGTTCGACTCCTTCTCTTATTCAAGAACGTTCCCTCTCGCGCTTTCCAGAGATTAAAAATTACAACGAATCGTCCTACTTGTGGCGATACCTTTGTTGTGCAACTTTCAAATGCTGACAAGTTTTTCCATAGTGCTCAAGTTCGCTGCGACAACACCGAAAGCGCAAGAAAAGTTTACGTGCAATATTATGAACAACAGGGTTATAGAACATTCTTCGTCTTGCATTGATAATTATTTCTCTCTTTAAGTCATCGTCCCATTATTCAAGAAGACAAAAACCTATTTTTTCTAAAGTAAATTGAAAAATTTCCGATACCCACCATGGATACGTGCTATTAACAATAAGAGAGTAATAGAACATTCTCTGTCTTGTCTCGATAATTATAACTCTCAAATTATGATCACATTATTCAAGAAATTAAAAGCCTCATTTTATCTAGTGTAAACAGAAAATTTTCAGAGGGGCTCGAGCCCCCAAAGCCCTCCCCCTTTGGAGACGTGCCTGATGTCAGATTAAGATTGATGACTTGCCTGTTGTATGCAGTAATACCGATCTCACTTCAAAACCTTTCTACGCTGAATATGACATGGTTTAACAAATTGAACAAGGGATGGTGGACGGCGTGAGGAAGAAAATGAAGGGGTGATGAAGCATCCTTCCCCACCTCCTGGCGGCCCCCCTGATTCTAAGTAAACCCAAACTCATACACGAAAAAACTGTATATTGCCAAGTTCATACTTAATGCTAATCTTACAAGTTTCTTGTGAACAATTTAATAAATGTAAAATATCAGCACTATGCCACGAAAATTTGAGTTTCTGTTGTGTCGGCACGCTGAGGTTGTCAATTTCGTGCATACTTTGGGGCAGGGAAATCTTATGACTGGACCATTAAGGGACAAATGATTTTTCATAGTTAAGACATGGAATAATATATAATTTCAATTCCATTTTTCTTTAAAGGCATAAAAACACTTCTGGCAGGGATAAAAATAATTTTCCTTTGCAGGGGATAAAATTTATTGTGGTGGGGAAATCACCGGCACCCCCTTCGCTTAATTTGCACACTGCTTAACTCATTTAATTAATAACCTTCCTAAAATACCACTCTTTTTCCTCTCTGTCTTAACACATTCTCCCCGCTCCCCAACCTTCGTTTCATTACTAACATAAAAAGTAAAGTGTTCCCCTGTGCTTTGCACAAAGCTATGAAGGCGTATACGGGGTGTGGAGTTAGGGCCCCACACTTTCTTGATCACGGCCGAAGGTGGGGCCGCCTTTATTTCCCAGAGCATCCTCCACGTACCCACTTTATACGACGCTGGGCGGGCGCCAGAGCCGCTTGAACAGGTGGAAAAAATCCCGGGTCTCTCGCATGGTAGTCAGACGCTAGCTGAGCTACCGCGGTTTTTATTACTAACAATGCAGATGCCATTAATTTAATTCAATTACTAGCAAGTAAGATCTTACAACCAAGTTCGTTTCCAGAACGCCGGAATAATCTTGGTCCACTATATCCACGAGACGTTAACTAGATTTAGTTTAGCGCCTCGTACATACATATAATTGAAACCGTCAATAAAGAAGGTGGAAAAGAAAAACGGGGGAACAGAAATTCCGCTGATCTGACGCCCTTGTTTATTTTAAAGGCAACAGGGCAATAAGCGTCTTCAGGGGTTCTCCCTTTTTCTTTCCTTATCTGTTTATTACTGAGGGAAATGCAGGGCTTGAAGCTGAACACTACTAGTTGTGGAAGCATTCCTTTTCATCCGCACTATTGAAAGAATATACATTCCAATTATTTTCTGCAGCACGCTGCATTCTTTATGGAACCAAAACACAATTATAGTCCGCCCCTTCCAAGGTCAAGTGGAAACAATCTGAATTTGTTTTCTAAACATATGAAGTCACGTACGCGGTCACGAAGACGACGTGGGTGACCCAATGCTCTCCGAATCAAGTTATGTTTATTCCGTACTGAAAGAGACAAACAATACCCCAGTCTGTAAGCCACATCGAACCAACGCAAAGCGACGTAAAATAACGAAGAAATAACTAATACCACAAAGAGCATATATATACCTCACATTGTTAATAATAATAATAATAGGTAAAATGTAAAGTTTCCCGCGCATATAGCACCGTGCATGAGGCAAATTTAGGGAGGTGGGAGCACATATTCTTGATCTCGGCCATTTTGGAGGTGATGTGTTCGGCACCACACTCCGGCCGCCCTTACTCCCGAGGATTACCCCAAGGTATTAATTTTTTTGAGTCAGGGTGAGCCTAAAATAATAATAACAATAATAATAATAATCGTCTGTTTATAATGAACGACACAAACTGCAAAGAAACTTTGTATCAAGATACTTTGAGAGTTACTTACAGACATGTACTTAATTTTACATTCATGTAAACAATGTATGTTTCATAATTCCCGGGTCTCTTTGGTTATTCCTAGAACACCCTTGTTTGTGAGATGGGGCCTAGTGTTGTGTAGGCCCACCAGATCAAAACAAACATTGGAGGAGCAAGGGAATTTGTGCTTTCTTCATAGCATTGCCAGCGACTCCTGGCCTGTCACGAATTCACAGCTCTCATAAACAAATGCGTGTGAAATATTGTGTAACTGTAAAGACAAGATAAGAATTCGCACGAAACCTAGTGGTGTGCAAAGATGGGTAAAGTAAGGTTGAACCCGCATTATTTTATTTTTTAAGAAATAAGCTTGAAATGATAGTGAGGACACAACAACACCAACAACAATAAGAGAGGTTTGGCAGAAATATTGACCTACTTTCCTGATGATACATACCACATTTCATTTAGCATAACAGAGGAATTCCAGCCATTGGATGTAACCGTCACTTAACCTTACATCCATGCATATACCTACCTATATGTACATATGTATGTATGTATTTATGTATGTATGTAAATATTTATGCATATTCACTATTTACCCATTTTTGACATTTGCAACGCTCTGTAGAAACTAAATATTCAGAGCTTAATCATCGAAATTCAAAAAACAATAGATGTACAATTTGCCAGTAAGAAATTTACTTTTGAGTGCATAGGTGGTGGGGGGAGGGGAGCGGGAACAAAATAGAAAACTTACAACTCTGCTAAGATGGCAATTACTGTAAATTTAGAGCTTTTAGGCAGATTTTTTTACAGTCGCTGTATACCTTTGAGGACTAGAGTGATAATTCATTTGAGTAAAATTGGGTCATAGCCTTCGATAAGGCGGGAGGAGAATGGATTTTCGCTATTTTGCGCGATTACAAAATGCTGTAAGTTGAGAGATGTTTAGTTTTTCTTTCGGCGAAGTAACGAACTTAATTGATTTATTGATTTGGTGTTTAAGTCCACTTTATGCACAATAAGGCTAATCGGGGCTGGACCTACAGTTTAATTTGGGATCCAAACCATTATGTGCCTCTACTGGGTAGAAGTGGCGAACTTGTTTCAATAAGTTAAACTTACTCTAACCTCTGGCGTAAATACTCTAACCTCTTGCGATATCTTGAATTGCACAAACATTGCCACAACAACAGAAACAGTGCTTTTATGTCGCACAAATATCTACACATTCAGTTTCTTGCTATAAGCGAGTGGTATAAGCTATTATTTTAAACAGTGGATCTACAAGCTGATGGTTGATTTGCTGACTGGATTGGTTTTCGTAGACACACCCGCATAATGTCGTTCGAAGCTGTGCTTCAGGACAACTCAGGGCATTATTAAATGCCTCGATACCCATGGAGAACATTATAAGTGCAACCCTAGCTCCAACTTGTTCAAACACAAATCTAGAACATACTTTAAAAACGAAGATTAATTGCTTCACAATGAAACTACTCGTTACGACCCTGTTGATTACAATTTTACAACTTTGTTCACTACAATGATAACAAACAATTCAGGATTTGAGGAATACAAGGGTGGAGGAGCGGCACCTCACGGTCGTACACATGCTTGACACTGCGTACATGAACATACCTTAGCCTACAAGAAAAATTGTCCCCACAAGAAAAATTGTCCCTACAAGAAAAATTGTCATTTAACCAACTTTTACCTCAAGTATGCATTTTGTATGCGATATTTAATGGGAATAAAATTTGACTATTCCTAAAAAAATATTTCGGTCCCCCGTTTTTCTTCTATCTTTCTCGGCGACACTGTAATGTTGACAGAAGCTCTTTGATATTTTCAAAATAAAATGTTTCCTCTATTCGGAGGAACGTTGTTGTCCATACCTTACTTTCTTCTGTTTTGTTATTTTACGTCCTTTTTCTACCTGTCTAGGTTAATCACAATACAATGAGGATGAAGGATGAATTGATGAGACAGATGACGGAACAAACACACATCGATTACCCAAGATTCGAACCTAGGATCAGTGTGTGAAAGTGCAACCCCCCTCTTTGAAAGGTTAGCCCCCAGTCCCTGGTTTCTATCCGGCCCTCTGGATTACTTCCTGCTTTAATCCTTCAAATCTCTCCTTTCACCTCACCCTGGGTGCAAAGCGAGCAGATTATATTTGAGCCGGAAATACGAAAGGGTGGTTTCACATAACAATTTATATTTTTAGTCCCTGGTTCGTTACGCATGTACATCAAGTGAATAAACAACTGGTTTAAAATGGACAGTACTGTAGTTCTTAGAGTTAATTCGATGGCGCAGTGGTAGCGTCGTCGCCTTGTAATCAAGGGGTCCCGGGTTCGATACCCGGTGGAGGTACACAGTGGTTCGGATCCCACTTTAAACTGTAGGTCCAGTCCCGATTAGCCTTCCTGTGCATAAAGTGGACTTAAAACACCAAATCAACAACAGCAACAACATTTCTAGTAGGATTATATTGTTTATTATACGTTGTTATATATATACATATTTACATATCGTTTCCATGTGTGTCTTGCATACACCAAATTAACAGAGCTATAAATCAATATAATTGCGCACCTATGGCTTACACCATCGGCACTTCCTTTACCGCAGAGTTAGCAAAACTATCTCTGCGGGCCTACCCTCAGCTTAAATTATATTCCGTTCATTACAAATGCATTTCCTCACGCCTTTACTCTTTCTTCTGGGCATCAATTATTCAATACGGAAATAGCCAAATATTCAAAATTTTCTAAAGGGGGCTTGGGACAGCAAACAGGGGTTGGCTTAAACCAAATGCTACACTCTTATAATAGTCTAGCCACCAAAATTGGACTAAACTCGAGGAAACATTCTTCGTCATCGAAAGATGGGGAAACACTGTTTTCTATAAAAGCCCAATTGGCTTTTTTATAGTCTGGGTAAATGTCCGTGGACGTGGACCACATAGCGTTGGAAAATTCCACTGTAACGGTCTTTGGAAAGACATCTCCCCAATGGGGTGATAAAAAACAGGGGAATCTAATATCCAGTAAAGCACAATCCAATGAGCACATACACTTACATCCAGTAATAACATAAAAGTACACACATGAAAAACATATTACTTTACCCTACACCTTGTAGCTGGCCAGCAATTAATTAACTTATTTCCAAAACCAGTAATGCTCAATCCGACCATTACAAGTGCTGCGAGGTTTTTCTTGGCTATGACATTTATGTTACGAAGATTTCACACAAAAGATACAAATATCAAGTACGTACAGGAGACAAGCAAGTTGCTTGAAGCAACAGAGGGTTTCGTACCAAAGCAACAAAATGCAAGGGATACAACACCTGGATCTTCTTTGCAATCTTCAAAGTAGCATTCACTGCACGTGAACGGTGCAACTAGACTATAGAAAAAAACGAACCTTTCCAAGAGTCACCCAATCTACAGGCAACTGAGCTGCTTATTGCGTCGCCCCGGTGTGGAAGGTCACACTTGCTTCTTAATGTTCGTTTCTTGTTTACTTATTCTTCTGAAATCTGCTTTGGCCTGAATCTTCCTTAATGCATCAAAATATCTGCTTTCGGAAATTTTAATGAGCACGTTTTAAGAACATCTCAACGACCAAAGTCAAGAATTAGAACTTTTGACTGTCTTCTAATCACCGCAAATTAGCAAATATATTTCCATCAATTGATTGTAAATTGATTATGTACGAGTTACATGTAAATATATTTTGTAAACTTGAAGTTAGTATATTTCATTGATTGATTGATTGATTTGGTTTATTTTACTTCGAATTTCTGCCACTTTTGGATAGTCGCGAAGATGAGGATGAGTGATGATTAGACGAAATTGATTAAGTGATACTCCGAAAGAATACTCAAGCCCCTGGCGCTGACCACTCCGACGGTTAGTGTATTTCATTTTACATAGAACTTTAAATAATATTTTTCTTCCATGTGCAGCAAGTTGTACCACAGTTATGTTCGGAATTTGGCAACTTCGACATTACCGTTAACGAAACAAATAGTTGATGAAGGTACGATGAATAAAAGCGAACTATGAGGATAACATTTTATGTATTTTCCGCCCATAATTATAATACATGAATAAAGTTAACCCACAGTTTTAAATATTCACATGCAAATTTGCTTCATTATTCGGGCTGGTTGATTAGAGGATAACAGCAGTGTACGTAAAAATGATCAAGCATAGCGTTATGGACCTCAGGTTAAAATTCTAAGTAAAGCATGCAGGTGCGAAAATCCCTCCACTTATTTCATGAGTTCATGATTCATGCTTATGTCACGTCGTAGATATGTAAAAAGAAGTTAGAGCGGTGTTTACAGTGTAACTGCGAATGCCCTATACTATGGGTACTAATCAGAAAGTAGTATATCCATAGTTGAACTCACATTGACAGACAAACAATTTTATCGACATGTCAATTATTCCATAATACTTAAGACTACATTCAATCCAATTTGCAATTATTTCTGAGCAATCGACAGGTATATGTTGTCAAATAGTTTACCCTCACCTACAAACAGACAAACCATTTGAGAACATTTTGCCGAGAGAAGTTGCCATAGGCATAACTTGGCGGGGGCAAGGGCGGGCAACCGCACCCCCCCCCCAAAAAAAAATAAATTCAGGTGTTGAGTGAAAGAGAGGTATATTCCACACATAAAATGTCAGAGACAGAAAATAGTTCAGAACTCAATGTGCTGTCAGAAATGTGTGAGTATAAGAACACTGATCATGAGTTTCAACCTAGATCTTTCTTGTGTGTGAGGAACAACATTACGAGAACATTTCCAAATTTGAAATGAACTGTTCAAAACATTATTGACAACCTCCGTGAGTTCAGGATGCTGTGAGCATTCTTTCTTGCCCTCGAAGGCTCAGGACCAATACACTGTATACTCAAAACTACTGGGCATTAAATACTTCGCCTTATTGCTGTTTTGTATATTTAACAAACGAATGATATTAATAGGTCCAAAATTATAAATGAATTTTACTCGGACGCAACTCGTCAAGAAAGGAAACTGAAGCTTCATTAGATTGATTTTGTGTTTTAAGTCCACCTTATGCACAGTAAGGCTAATCGTGACTAGACCTACAGTTTAAAGTGGGATCCGAACCACTTTGTACCTCCACCGGGTATCGAACCCGGGACCCCTTGATTACAAGGCTACGACGCTGCGTCACTGAGCCATCGGGGAGGCCTGAAGCTTCATTAGAACTAGAAGCTTCACTCATACTTGTGTGCTATATGTGGTATGTGGCGGATCGGATTTATATGCTATATAAAGATCGAAATATGCTATGCATAAAAACACCTTCGAAATTGTATTATGGTCTATATAGTATGTTTATGACCTCACGGATACTCTTGGGGATGCCACGTCTCACATGATTCCAAATACTGAAGGAATTCCCTTCTAAAACCCACATTTCTTGCGTGGCTGGGTACCATCACTTTTCAACATAGATAGCGCAAAACTATTGCATTTCTATCACTTGTATTTGAAGAATAGATATCGTTTACAGAGGAGGAATTGATAAGTTGCTGGGCTCATTTATAGTTTTCTTCTGCAATAATAGAACCATTATGCACTAGAGGTATTAACAGCTCAACATGAGTGACAAAACTTGCTGCAAACAAATTGGAAAATTTACACGCTAAAAAATAGTTTAACTATACTGTGCTAGATGAAACTAAATTCATGCAAACAACCTCACACCGTACTGCATACTTTGCACACCATGGTACAGAGTTTTCAAAGGCCTGAAAGCCAAAGCACATGACCAGTTTTCTTGAAATATATTATTATTTAATGAGGATACAGGGGTAAAAATGATGATAAATAATTCAGAATCACCCCTTCCCCTCTTCAGGTACACTTTGGACGTCATCGCATATACATGCTTGAGCTCCGATTCTTATTCTTTAAAATGGCAGAAATACAAAGAGCGAACTATCGCGCCCTCTCACAGAAAATACTACAAAATTTAGAAAGAGAACTACATTGGTTAAATGTCTAAATTATAAAGTAGGTATTTAAGGGCTTTGGAAATACTGTGTGGTCCTTACGGCATGGAGGAAGTCCTGCTCTTCACGGCCACCGGAAATGACATGAAATCGTGGAAGATATAAGAGTGAAAATTTCCATACAAGTCGATATTTCTCTACGGCTCAAGTGCTGGGACGTGCACAGAGTATAGCAGAAAGTCAACGAATCTGAAAAGTTTCATGCTTTGCGACGTATAAATTATCTTGTTAAGTTGTTGTTCTAACCTCACTTTATACACTAATAGGATAATCGGGACTGGACCTACAGTTTAAAGTGGAATCCGAATCACTATGGGCCTCCACCAGGTATCGAACCTGGGTCCCTTGATTACAGTTTAAAGAATATTGACAACAATTGTATTTGTAAATTCCCACGTGAATAACCAGATGTTACTTTAATTATCAAAAATATTAAATTGAATACTTAAATGCGGACAGTTTGCAATATATTAAATAATTCTGGCATCAGCGAATGTGCATGATCATCATCTATTCACTGTTGAAACAGTTTGACCTTAACTCCTTCAATATTAAAATTTCTAACATGTACCATTTGAAACAAGTATTTTCAGGTGGGGAAGGCCACCTTAAAACAAGCCCCAAGGACTAATATTTGCAACCAGAAAGAAGAATGCTCTTTTATCTCCTAAGTTTAAATTAAGTATAACAACAAAAGTTTGCTGTGTGTTTAAAATTTCTATTCGGCTTGTTAATTTTCCAATAAATAATTAATGGTTTTAAAAGTTTAATTAAAAATTGATTTTATATTAATATAACTTTATAATTTTACAAATACAGTAGTTATGGGATCAAAAAATTTCGATCCTGCCCCCCCCCCCAAGTTAGGTCTCAAGTTACGCCTATGGAAGTTGCTATTTAAAATATCTATCAAATTACACGGTCGTAGCTTTAATTGAGTCCAAGATATTTAAGTATAATAATATTTTCATTGTTGACTTTCGATTCATTGCCTCCCATAAACAGACGGATATTCACATCCAGATACTTTATACCGCTCCATGCTAGTATTTAATAGGTCTACCTATCTACGCTTCTATTTTATGGTTTTTAACTATCTATCCAATTATTTCGTGAATGACTACAACAATGAAATAAAAGATTTTTAATAACGCGTCCGGTTGGTTTGACAAATTTCAATTTATAGCTGGAACAGTTTCGGTCACGTCACCACTTTAAAATTCCGGGTGATTCGAAAGTCGAAAGAGAAACACCCATATAATTTATACAGATATTATAAACCGTGAATGCAATCACGTGCAGTATGTAGGAGTCTATGTGTCCATACCTTACTTTCTTCTCCTGTTTTGTTATTCGACGATATTTTTCTACCTCTCTAGGTTAATCGCAACACAATGAGAATGAATTGATGAAAGTGGATAGAAAGTTTTTCTTCTTTTTTTAAAAATGGGAATAGGCAAATGACATATCAAATTCATGTAAAAGTTTCTGAAAAATTGAATGGTGAAATCCGGTTTTAAGATATCTGTATTACTTTCGAAGTTACGGGTTGTCAAAAAGCACCGACGTATAAACAGGCAAAAACATGGAACCAGCCAATTTCATGACAACGCATAACGTTAAACCAATAATATCATTACCATTATGTCTTGGACTAAAGAGTGCAACAAGAATACCCGCTCCAACTTCAAATCCGCTTATTATTTTTTAATTCGAAAGGGGATCATGTGTCGTACCGAAATAACGTAAAATTTTCTGAAATATCACATTTTGAAATCCTTTTTAAGGGATTTTTATTCGTTTTTGAGTGTCTGCATAATATAAAATTACGTACTTAATAATGGTTCTCCTGAACAAGAAAACTGTCAAATTTGTTTGATGTGTTACTTATCCCTATTCCCATTTGAATAAAGGTTAAATGAAATATGTCGAATCCAATATGGAGGACGGGGTATCTAACATGCCTCAGAGATGAAGCACTTTATCTCCTAATACCGCATATGGCTACATTAATGGTCGATGTTTCAACTCGAACAGAAAATGTAAATATTCAATAAAACTTAAAAAAAGCGAACTCGAGTCTTTATATCGAAAATTAACAGACTATGACTGGATAAATCTATGCGATATTGAGGATGTCAATACACTAACTAATCTACGTTTTATGATATTTTATATAATATTTTGAATGACTGCGTACCACTGAAACGCATCAAGGTACCTAAATATCCTGTGTGGTTCAATGGTGACATTATTAGGAAAATAATGTCAAAATTATATCATTACAAAAAGTGGGAAAAGGTCATTGCAACGCAGAGTATCATGAAGGGAAATACAAGAATCTTAGGAAAAAAAGAAAGGGCTAACAGAAGCGTACAAAGCGTACATCCGTGAGACGGAGGAAAACATAGGGATAGATGTAAATAATGTATGGACTTATATTAGAAATAAAAAGAGGGATTCAGGTAGCAATCCTTTTGAATACAACAATGAAATCTTACACAATGGGCACGATATTGTAAATGCATTTACTACCTACTTTCTATCGGTGTACAAAGATGCTTCACAGTACTCTATAGTTGAATCAGATAAGTGCGAAATCGGAGTGCTTTCCCAACTCGCTATATCGCATATCGAATTGAACGATATCGAGGAAGCAATTAAAATGTTGAAACCCAAAAAGCAGCGAGGATGGACATCATTCCTCCCTATGTGGTCAAGGGGTGCGCTGAACTGCTAATAAGAGCATTGAGTATAATATTCAATAACATTTTAGAACATCACAACTTCCCATCAAAATGGAAAATCACTAAAGTTAATCCCTTCCCAAAAAAAAGGCAAATGCAAAGAACGTTGATTGCTTTAGGCCAGTGTAAATTCTCTCAGTTATTTTGCAAAGTGTTTGAACAAATACTGTACGATAGAATAATGGCCAACGTACGACCGGCTATATCTCCCATGTAACATGGTTTTATATCGCGGAGGTAGACAATCCCAAACCTTGCCGAATTTGCATATTTTGTAGCTTATGAATTAGACGAAAGGAGACAGGTAGATAGATGTATTCTATGCTGACCTGGCCAAGGCATTCGATTCGGTAAATCTTGACATTTTACTTCAGAAGCTATCGTATTTTAATATTTCTGACAAGTAATTATGCTGCTAAAATCTTACCTAATGGACCGAAAGCAATTTGTCAATTATAGAGGATACATATCTCGGGAATACCCTATGCCTTCTGGGGTGCCGCAGGGATCCAATTTGGGCCCACTCATTTTCTTACTCTTTATTAATGACCTCCCGAAAATTATTACGAAATCACGTTGACTTATATTTGCTGACGATGTAAAAATATTTAGAACAATTTGCTCTGACGAAGACAGCCTTGACTTGCAGGCAGACGTAAATAGATTACTACAATGGGGCGAAAATAATAGACTTTCATTTAATCTTGATACATGTCAGGTAATGTCTATAACAAACGCTGAAATAAAAATAAACTTCCAGTGTCAGATGGAAGGAAAACAAATAGCTAAGGTCACTAAATTCACGGATCTTGGTGTCACGTATGACGCAAATCTATGTTTTAAAGAGCATATGCATCATATCGTTAACCAAGCATATAAGAAATTAGGATTGATAAAAATATGTGGGGAAGATCTAGAAAGTACATCAATATTAATAATTTGTGTATGTCTCCCTAGTAAGCTCACTCGTAGAATATGCATCGGTAATATGGCAGCCCTTGGACAAAAAAAAAAAAAAAAAAAAAAACATTTGAGGGAAATAGAAATGATTCAGTCCAAGTTCTTGAGGTTCATAAAGTATAGAGAAGACAAAGTATATTCTAAATTCAATCCGTACTCTGAGCTTGTATCGCAGTTTAACATTGAAAAAATTGAAGAAAAGTTTAATCTTAATTTGATGAGCACGTATATAAAATTGCAAATAACAAAATAGACTCTATGGGGTTAGTATCTGCATTACAATATCATGTACCTCAAATGAGAAGCAGACCGAAACCCGGTTTGTTTCATGTACCAAAATCTAGAACAAATTATGTAAATATATCTCCGATGTGGAAAATGGGTAAAACTTATAATGAAGTAGTAGCAAATGATCCGAGCGTTGATATAAACAGTCTGTCATTTCAATCATTCAAAAGAGTCCTACTGGCTCAGTGGAGAAAGGGGTGAGGGGTTCGTCTGTATAGGAATTAGTGAAACAATTTATGTTATGCACAGATATATGTAATGCACATATACAAATGCACAAAATGTATGCATGTCTTAATGGAACAATGTTCTGTGGCATCATTTGTTAAATAAGTAAATAAATATAAAATATCTGGAGAAAATATATGTGCGGTTTCCGACTTTTGGATTGGATTGGAGATAAAGTATACCGGGATTGTTTAGAATGTTCTTTGTCGTAAAATTGTGTTTATTTTTGCGGATGTAGCGTCAACAGATTCTGTTGATATGGATGTCTCAACTCGCATCGACTCTTGTCCCTCACGGCCAGACAGACGGACGGTCCGATAGAGATGGATGTGTTTACCTACTATCTGTTAGGTCTATCAGATTTTTGAATTTGTAGCTTTGAGACACTGATCGTTCATACGGGCTGATGGACTTGGAGAGAAACACTTTACACATTCGCTAATCAGTTTCCTAAAAGGAATATAAGATAATCCAGAAATATAATATAAAAATAATATGGCAATAAATATCGTGTTTAGTAACGTTACAGAAAATCATGAAAAATAAAGTGGGATATTACACAGCCTTTACCCAGTCAGAAATATATTTTTTAATATATATTAAACATAGCTTGTTTATTGTGATAAATGTGAGGTAAAAGGTAAAGTTCCCCGTGCAGATAGCACCGTGCCTGCCATAAAGGCACATTTATGGGATATAGGTATAGGACCCCTCATATTCTCGAACTCGATCTCGGGCATTTGGAGGTGATGTGATCAGCAGCACGCTGCCGCCGAATTTACCCCTCAGGGTTGGCCCCAGGTAGCAATAGATTTGAAACTGTGTGAACCCAGACCCGCTTTATGCGGGGACAAGGCAGGGAAAAATTCCGAGAGTATATCAAGCCCCACCCGGAAATCGAACCCTGGTCACCCGCTTGGCAGTTAGACGTCCTGAGGAAAATAACTTCCATTAATTTTTTATCACATCATTCGTAGCATATATTTTGTAATATCAACTTTATAATAAAAGATGTATGTATTTCGACGTTCACAAGATGGGACGTTTGACTTCCAATATACCTACATCACACGATGCAGTTCAAAGTGATTCGAGCGAAGAAACTCAAGGTCGAAATGGAGCAGTGGACATGCTGTGAGCAACTTCCACAAATGTTCTCTGGGGCTGCTGTGTTTTTATCAACAACGAAACACGAGACATTAGGTTCCAAGCATGTGTGTGGGTATCACGAATCGAGGCATTGCAATCTGTACTTCTAACCTGTCACGTTTCTCCTTTCCTTCTCAAGTCACAAGGCAGCTGATTATGATATGCTTACGTCACGGGGAACGACCTACGCTTTTTTTATTCACTTCTGCTGAAAGGTTTTTGGAAACTATGAATGAAGTTAATGAGAAGCGGAAAATTGAAGGATCTTTTTTTGTGATTGGGTGCTTGTTTATTTACTCATCATTGCTTATATGCACAATTAGCTGAATTGATGGATTGATTGATTTGGTGTTTTAAGTCAACTTTATGCACAGTTACGCTAATCGGGATTGGATCTACAGTTTAAAGTGGGATCCGAACCACTATGTGCCAGGGACCCCATGATGACAAGGCGACGACTCTGCCACTGCGCCATCGAGGAGGCAATTAACTGAACAGAGACGAGAGGATAACGGTGTATAAAAAGTGAAAATGAAGGACAGGGAATAAAGCGTCAGCGGCACTATCTCGGCAGTCGCCTGAATAGACTCAACAAGACAACGAGAACTCTTTAGGCTGTCGTGAGATGTGAAGCAGTGACCACCCAAATATAAATACGTATATCCTTTACCGAGAAAAATGAAAAACGTAATACAACTGATAGCGAGTGGTTCAAGCTGCAATCAAGATTCCCCGGGACCGATTCCACATTAAACTGTAATTCCAAACACGGTTAAAAATATATACTAACTAACTTACTCTATTTTATTGACACATACACTGAGGAATTTAAGTAGGGGCTTCGCCGATAGGACGTTGATCTTGTAAATATAGGTTCCAGGATTTGATTTCTTATGGGGTCACGTTTCAAGTTGTCCTTGTCGCACTTTGAATTTGTAGCTCCAGTTCGATCAGATCGGGCATAAAGTGGACGTAAACTTCCGCTCGATTCGGTCAAAAATAATATGAAATACTGGCAAAATACATCTGCAAGAGTGAAAGAGCAGCATGAGGCTTCTTACTAATTTTCTGGAAGCGCCATTGAATTCATGGCAGAAATAGACGTTATTTAATTTCGTTCACATTAAGACGATCCGATTTTATGATGTTATTTATCTAATTTTTTTTTTATTTATCTAAATTTAATTTTCCTTTGATTTCTTCCACACTTTTACGTCAACCATAAAACTTTACCTTATTTTACAGAATGAAATATTCAATGTTTGTCTCGTATGCTCAGAATATAGTATAAAAATTTGGAGCTTAACTCCAGGGGGGGGGGGGGTGGAGGAGATTTTTTTTTTTTTTTGCAGCTCATAGAAATATCATCCAGGAATATTTTGATAAATAGGTGTTACATTTGCAAAATCATAAAATTACTGATTACTTTAATCCTCGGGTTTCAGGAGTTAACAAAAGTACCATTATCTCGTGATAAACCAAAAAAATTGGGAGCAATTGCTCCTATGCGCCTACTAAGTTACGCCTATGGTTGCCTCACATAAATGCGTCGCTGAAAACCCATAACAGTTTGAAGAATCAAGGATTCCTTCCTAGTAGGCTGCAACAATAATGAATAAATTGAAACGGGACGGTGCAGGGTACAGGTATCTGGATAACTTAGTGGTAGCAACGGTCGTCTTTGACTGTCTCTAAGTCATCGAGCAACTTGGCAACAATATTAAACGTACCATGGCATTGTTACATTCAAAAAGGCATATGTGAAAAAATATAAATTCTATTTATATTTTTAAATCACATAAATTGGAATGTTCTGAGAAGGTTCAAATTCGATAGCCCCCTTAAACACACCAGTACCTTCAACAAAACGATTTTTACAGAATTGGTCTAATTACTTTTGGGACAGAACTTGCATAATATATAGGCTGTGTCCTAGAGAGCAGTAAGTTTCCAGTCAAGAGACAAAGAAAAAAATAGGTATTTACGTTGTTCTTCCCTCGTTTTTTAGTCTGTGGTTATTACTCCCTACACATCGCAGTAATTAAGTACCAATAGAAGTTTCTTCACTTCAACTGAATCTTAATTTTTTCTCGCTATCGAGATTGAATCAAGGAGAAATAAGTGGGAAAAATAACTAAACAACATGTATTTACCCGTGATAAGGCCTCTAACTTTACACTTTTAACGGACGTCTTTTTAGCTCATGACTTCCTTCTGACATTAACACTAACATTAAGGCACGCGACACACAATATAACCTATCCTAACAAAACATTACCAAACCAATTACACACTCTTGTGATTTTGTATCTGTATTCATAAATATTATTAATGTTGAACACTAACACACATTTACCTTCTACTATTATTAACGTTTATTTTAATCTCTTATCTCCTCATAGAATGCTGTAAAACCAACGTTGTTCAGGGAAACCGAACAAATTTGGTTCTTCATGCCAATGTCACAGTGAATTACTGTAAACAAAAACATAAGGAAAATAAAGGATGAATGAAAGAAGGAATCCGTAAAAGAAAAATCGCGGAACTCACGCCCTGAATTAATTTTCAGGTACCAGGGCATAAGAAAATACCTCCGAAAGTATGGTGGTCCCCCCTTTTTCCTTCTGATAATTCTAAACCCATCAAAATACTCAGTCATCTGTAAAAGTAAAGTTTGAGCAATGTTCCGCAACCTTCTTGTCCTCGCAGAAAACCATAAATTATCCAGTACTGAACACGGCACATCATAAAATTTATTTATCTAAAAAAAAAATACATTACGGCACTCTTGATATAAATTAAAAGTTTAGGAATGAGTTACAATATAATCAGTTAAAAATACTACTACTACTACTACTACTACTACTAATAATAATAATAATAATAATAATAATCCAATTCACTGCACTCATAGGTACTTTTGGTATTATTATTATTATTATTATTATTATTATTGAAACGATTCATGCAGCTGATTATATGTATCCGAAACGCCAGTAGAGATTATGTATTTGTAAAAACAAACTGACCCTTGCCATTTAGGGGCGTCTTATTTAAGTCATGACAATGACAGAGCGAAAAATACAAACTTAAGAAAACAAATGTGTAAAGTAAAAAGTCAAGTGCTCCCCTGTGCATTGCACCATGCCATGAAGGAGTAAAGTGGGTGTGGAGTTTGGACCCTACACTTTCTTGATCACGGTCGAAGGTGGGGGTGAAGTGATCAGCACCACGTCCATGGCCGCCTTCTTTCGCCAAAAGTTTTCTCCAGGTGCCCACTTTATACGACGCTGGGTGGGCGCCAGAACCGCTTGAACAGGTGGAAAATATACAGGTTCTCCCCCGCTGGGGATCAAACCCGGGTCTCTCGCATGGTAGTCAGATTAAATAATTTACATTCAATTTGTTACTACAGACAAAAGTTCGCAGCACACCTGTGACCTTGTGGAGGAACACCGGTTGCGAAACATAGATTTAGATAGAGGGCAATGCCGCCAAATAATAAGAATTAAAAGTATTTCAGAAATCGAATTCCAGAAAGCTGTGGGGTAAAAAGTGACCTTCAGCCAGACACTGTCTCAACCTCTCCTGACGAGCGCCGATACACCTTGTATATCTTGGCCTTTGAGCGGGAGGTGATTCTCCGGTACCCGCAAGGTCTGCACGGAAAGAAATCGTGTGTATGCGCTCCCCCTCTCACCGCACCACCACCCGAAACCTCCCCCCTTACTCCACTTCCCCCCGGGTACCGACAAGGGCGATAAAACCAGAGCGTGTGGATGTGTAACGCGGACGCGATTTTTCTGCCACCTGGTGTGGAAAATAGTAAGCTCATCCCACACGTTGCATTGAAATTTGCCACCCTATGGGGACACGTGAAAAACAAATTTTCCCAAGTAAGGATGCTATCCATCAGGTTCTTGCATGTATTTCCTATTAGGTAATTCCATTATCGTTCCTCAAAAATTCAAGGGCAGTGATCCGAGGCTTCTAAATGTATTTTCGTAACGATTTCCTTGTGGGGACCGGATTTTGGTCCCCACAAGTCGGTGCGGTCCCCACAAGGTGGATTCACAACTGACGAGTGTCCCCATAAGGTAGCATCTGCAAAAGCACACACACACACACACACACACACACACACACAAATAACACTACTGAACCCAACTGATATTTTTTATTAAGTATAAAGTTTTGATTTGAATCCCAAGAAATTTTATATAATAAACAACAACAAAAATGCCAAATCAAAAATATTGTAATCAATGCAATAAGAATATAACCAGCCCCAATTGGGCCAGGCACCAAAAGAATTGTAATCCAGACAAATGCAGAACTCCACAAAAATATGCCCTAAATGCCATAGAAAATATAGTCTGGAATATTTCACATATAAACATAAAGGTACTTGTTCTGCACAGTCATCAACATTGCCCCCACAACCATCTACATCTGGTCTGAAAAGGAAGCATGAAACACCTGTTAATGCTGGACCAGCAAAGCAGCCACGCTATGAACCTATCCATAGCAGTTTTAATGGCCAACTTAGGGATTACCGGTTTGTATCAGAGCCAAAATGTGATATTAAGAATTTTTTGAACAGTATAAATCCTGATGTGCAGGCAATTCTAAATGCACAAAATGGCTCTTATAAGCTGTCCCTCAAATTGTTTACACAATATAAGAAGCCAAATGGCACAAAATTTACACAGCCCCACATAACAGAAACTGTACCGGTTTATTCAAATGCAAATTCAGACAAAATAATAAGCAGTTTGATAGATCAATTGAATATTAAACACTCTGAATTTTGCTGGAAAAGAGTCTGGATGGAGCCTATGCGGATCTCCACACAAGCTCTATGTTAATATTTCTGAATTCAGCCCATTACAAGGATCTACATATTTGCTATTACCTGCCAATATTAAAAACAAACAAGCCGTGGTTAATATAAAAAATAATGATGAGAAATCCTTTTTGTGGTGTATTTTAGCTGCTTTGTATCCAGTTTTAAATAATCCAGAGAGAATAAGTTATTATAAACAGCATGAAAATGATTTTGATGAAGCAATGGAGGGCTTAAAATATCCAATGTCTGTCCAGAATATTGATACATTTGAAAAAAAGGCCCGGGATATCAATGGTAAACAATTATCTATTAATGTATTTATTTGTTCTACTGGCCGTGGCAATTGCTTTATAGCACCTCTCAGAATCAGTACACTTGATGATGATTCTGCTGTTCCGATTGATCTGCTCTTAATTGAAGGGGATGACACATATCATTACACTCTGATACACAGTCTTGAAGCGTTAGTCAGAAAACAACAGGGCAAATCCAATACAATAATCAAGTTGTGCCGAAGATGTTTAACCGTATTTGATGGTCAAAAAAATTGTGAATGGGGTTCGTGAAAAAAATGCAGAAATTGCTAAAAACAAGTTAATTGAGCATCTGAAATACTGTGGCAACCATAAACCTGTTCATATGCTTATGCCTAACCCAAATGAAAATGCCAAATTCAAAAAATTTGAAGCCTTGTTGGAACACCCAGCATATATAGTCTGTGATTTTGAATCAAACCTCAAACCTCTTGTATTCTGTAGCCCAGATCCTGATGAACCTTCAATTACATCATACCAGTTACATGAACCTTCTAGTTTTTATTATGTGATTGTACAGGATGGGGTTGTTAGTAAAGAATATTTATACATGGGAGCAGATGCCATCAAAGAATTTGCACATAGAATAGAAAATGAGTGCCATGACATAGCATCTAATGTCTTATTAAAATCAAAACCCATGTTGCCTTTAACAGAGGATCAGATTGAAGATTTCAACAATGCAGAAAAATGCCCGGTATGTGATTCTGAATTTTCAAATACAAATATCAAGGTTCATCACCATTCCCATACAGATGGTAAATTCTTAATGGCCCTGTGTAATAGTTGTAATATTAAGATCCAGAGACCAAAATTTGTCCCCATATTTTGCCATGGTGCATCCAATTATGATTTTCATCATTTGATCAGGTACGAGGGGTTTGACAAGCAGAATTTAAATATTTTAGCAGAAAATAATGAGAAATATATAGCTATTAGCAAAATAATTAAAGTTAATGGTGTTCCTATTCACTTAAGATTTCTTGATTCCTACAGAATTCTGTCCGCTAGCCTGGCTACACTGGCCACTCAATTATCTGATGATCAATTCAAAATCACATGTGCTTTGTTTCCAAATCAGGACCTGAAATTAATTAAGCGGAAGGGTGTATATCCATATGATTAAGTTACAGATTTTTCTAAATTTGATGAGTGTTCTTTGCCACCACAACAAGAGTTTTACAGCAAAATCAGAGCATCTGGAATCACTGATGATGATTATCACCATGCCCAGTTGATATGGAACAATTTAAAATGCCAGACATTTGGTGATTATCACAAGGCTTATTTAAAACTTGATGTGGCTCTCTTAGCTGATATACTGCAGGCATTCAGAAAATCTTCCATGCAAAATTATAAACTGGATCCAATGTATTTTTACAGTGCTCCAGGCCTAGCATGGTCTGCAATGTTTGTGCAATGTTCTCAGAGATATGCCAGAGCAAATAACAAATATATTCCTGATTATGATCCAGCACTGCCATCAAATTATATACTGTATGTAGATGCCAATAGCCTCTATGGTTATGCTATGATGAAGAAACTGCCATATGCAGGGCTTGAGTGGGTTGAAGATTTCAACATTGAAGATCTTCAGGATTTTGATGACAGTAACTATGGCCTGTTCTTAGAGGTTGATCTGACAATTCCTGATGATTTACACAACACATTTTCTGATATGCCCCCAATTCCTGAGGTTGAGTGCTCACCTGGTTCTAAACAAAAGAAATTGATGATGACTCTGGAGCCAAAACAGGATTATGTCATATATTACAAAAACCTCCAGTTCCAAATAAATCATGTTGTCCAAGTGACCAAAGTTGGAAAAGTCTTAAGGTTCAGGCACTCAAGATGGTTGAAACCATATATTGATACAAACACAGAGCTTCGAACATCTGCAATGAGCCAATTTGATAAAACTTTGTTTAAATTGATGGTCAATTCAGTGTATGGCAAAACCATAGAAAATGTCAGAAAACATACTGATGTTAAAATAATTACTGACCCCAGCCGGAGCAAAAAATTGATTGCAAAGCCTAATTTCAACTACAGAAGAATTTATGATGAGCATATGCCACTTTTCAACATGAAAAAACAAAGATTAAGTTTGATAAGCCTATTTATGTAGGGGCTGTGATATTGGAATTGGCCAAATTACACATGTTAAAATTTTATTATGATGTATTAAAGCCTTTTTATGGTGATCATGTAAAACTGATGTACATGGATACAGATAGTTTTGTTCTTGATATTCAAACAGAAGATGTTTATCAAGATATAACACAGCCTGAATCGCTTAAATATTTTGATACCACTGAACATTCAAAAATTAAACCCCACAACAAAAAGGTGCCTGGCAAGTTAAAAGATGAGACACTTGGTGATGTTATTGTTGCATTTGCTGGGTTAAGGGCCGAGATGTACAGTTTTGAAACATGTAGTGGCGCTGTTGCCAAAAAGGCCAAGGGCATTGGCAGAGTAATTGTGGACAAAGAGCTTGAATTTGAAGATGACAAAAATTGCCTCAAATCATGTAGCACAATCAGAACATCAGAATGCAGAATTCAGAGTGTGGATCACTCGTTGACTACAAATATTGTAAGAAAAGTGGCTCTGGACCCACATGATGATAAGAGATGCATTTTATCATGTGGCATACATACTCTACCATGGGGTCATTGTGATTTGAAAAGTGGCAATCAATGCCTAATTACAGAGCATGATTTGAAATAAATAAACATGCCTATGAACTTATTTGGGTTCAAAAAACAGGCTATTATGGACCTGCCAACACCACAACCCTCTTCTGATATAATATCTAAACTAAGTGCTTTGTTAATTATTCATCTGAACAGCATACTTACAGATGTTGATGATGAAACAGGTAAAACATTGTACATATTTAACAATAATTTAAATCATTACCAATTACCTGTAGGTGGTCAATTGCAATTTATTACAACCCCTGAGGGTAATGTCAAGATTTCAATAGGGAGAAATATTTATAGAATTAAGCACTCAAACATGATTTCTGGCACTGTATATACTGTTTCTGCTGGTGACTGCTTATATATTGAGGTCCCTGGATCATATGACAAGCTTATACCTTTTTTTATAGAATTAAGAATCAGATATTCAATAATAAATAACCACTAAAACAAAATGTATAATGATATATTTGGCCATACAAGACATGAAGATCACAGTGATGAGATTCTGATGCTTGATGTCAGAGTCAAGAAATTAAGAAGTGATTTACAAGCTTTACAAACCACACTCAATGCCAGTCTTCAACTAGAAATTACAAATTTACAATCACAATGCATGGACCCTCTTCTTAAAATTGATTCAGAACTGAAATTGCTGCTTCAAAAATATACTGACTTGGCCACATTAGATAATTTTCAAAGTTTAGAAGAAGCTCTAGCAGCTCTTCAAGACAAATTTAAGACCCAGGCCACCAACTCTGAGCAATTGAAACAACAATTGGAAGAGCAGATAAATAATGTCCAGACACAGCTCCAAACAATTGTCAAAAGCATAAAATCACAAGAAGATTTTGATCTAGTGATTTCCACTCTAAAAGAACAGATTCAATCACTGGAGATACCTAATCTGGACCCTCTGAACAATGCCATAGCCGAGGTTAAAGAAAAAATTGAGACACTTGAAAATTTTATGAACAACTTGCCATCTTCTGATGCTTTGAGTGCAATAACTCGGAGTGTTGCCAACATTAAGCTGCAACTTGAAACATATGAAGATTTTGGAAAAATTCAAAGTACCATAACCCATCTTGAGGGTACAATAGCAGCAGTGCAAAGTCATTTGACAAATGTACAAGAATCTCTAGAATCTCGCCAGCCTGGTATTGTAGACACCCTTGTCAGTGTCCAGCAACAGATCACAAAGCTTGAAAACCTCAACACTGAATCTGAGCTATCTCATTTTCATCACTTGATCGATGATATCCAAACAAAGCTTGAAATTGTACAACAATCAACACCCACTCAGGCAGATATAGCCCTGCTTCAAGATGCTATGCGTGGTGTGGCTGATGCTTCTGAATTAAATGATGTAAAATTGGCACTTGAATCTTTGCAAAATACTGTATCAAATCTGCCTACATCACAGGAACTTAAAAATATTAAGAGAGCTGTGAATCGCATATTGAAATCAGAAGAAATCAAGAATATCCAGACAGATCAAACAACTCACTCAGACAGTGTTCACTCTACCAACTAATCAACATATTAATGAACTGCGTGCCCTGTTTGAGGATATCAGAAGACAGGTCCATGATCTTACTGCTCAAAATTCAAGATTGGCAGTTATTGAAAATTTGCAACAAAATGTAGCTAATATCAAGCAACAGCTAGGGACCATGGAATCCAATCAAGCAAATGCTCTGTCTGTTTTTGCCACCCAGCTTCAAGAGATTGTGCAACAATACAAGAAACTTGTTGTGGACATAAAAATCAAGCCAGGTCATGATGATGTTGTTAGGACCATCAATGAGCACCTTGAATCTGTAACAAGCAGATTGCTTGTTACAGGCATAGGCATACAGGCATAATCGAGAATCCTAGACATACAGTAATTCTTGAATTGTACAGCATCCCCAACAAAGAATATGATTCACCATTTACACCAGGTGGCAAAATATATATGCTGTCCCCTGCACAATTTTATTACCAATTTTTTGTTGGGGGCACACTGAGACCATTCAAGATCAAATATTGGCTACAACCACAGGCACACCACTACCCTACCTTATCCATAACAAATGCTGACAACAAACCAAAAATCACCAGTGTAGAGTTAGAGGATTTTACAGATCCCAATACATTAGAAACATCTTATGCTGAGGATGATGGCTCTCTGGAATTTCATATACAAATAGGAGACAAATTATATTTAGAAAATCCTGTAGTATCAGCTGCTGAACACCCCATAGTTGCAATATTCTTGTTTTCATATTGTCTAGACAAATTATTGTTGATGAATTACACAGACAAGCCAGACATAATTATAAGAGACTGTCAGTAGTCACAAAAGGCATAGATGATTTATGGCAGAGCGACTTGGTGGAAATGGCAAGTGGACAGCTGAAAAACTTAGACAAAATCAACAAGGGCTACAAGTATCTACTTACTGTAATAGATACATTTTCAAAATTTGCCTGGGCTGTGCCACTCAAATCCAAGACTGGAACATGTGTTACAGAAGCCTTCAGGACAATCATCAATCAGAGTGGAAGATCACCGCGCTATTTGCAAACAGATAATGGCAAAGAATTTTATAATTCTGTGTTCCAACAATTTATTAAAAGCCAAGCAATAAAACATTACTCGAGTTACTGTGATCTCAAAGCCTCAATTGTAGAGAGATTCAACAAAACCCTAAAAAATCTTATGTATAAACAATTTACACTTCAAGGTAATTATAAATGGCTTAATATTCTTCCAGAACTTCTACATAAATATAACAACTCGGTTCATTCCACAATCAACATGAAACCCTCTGAAGTAACTTCATCTGATGAGCAAAAATTGATCAGGATTGTTTATTATCCTAGATACCAGCCAACAACAAGAAAAGCTAAATACAAGGTGGGTGATCAAGTAAGAATCAGCAAATATAAGCACTTATTCAAAAGAGGCTTTACAAGAAACTGGAGCACTGAATTATTTACAGTGGTTCAAGTTAAACCTGGGACCCTTAACACATATATAATAAAAGACCACCGAGGAGAAATTCTCAAAGGCCGGTTCTATGAAGAAGAACTCAGCAAAACTAAACAGCCTGACACATATCTCATAGAAAAAATCATCCGCAGAAAAGGCAACAAGTTATTTGTCAAATGGCTAGGACTTCCAGAACACAGCTGGATCGATGCAGACAAAGTGATAATATGAGCACCTGGGATGTTATAAAAAGGCTGCCAGAACCTGAACAGCAGATTAAGAGAAATGGCAAGTTGCTGCCTGATAATATTAGATGTCTTATTGTTGGGCCATCAGCTTGTGGTAAAACTACACTAATGATAGATAATTTTTTATTGGCACCCAACTGGTTAGACTGGAAAAACAGGCACTTGTATGTCTTCTCTAAGAGCTTGGAACAATTAAAATATCAGCAACTGATGAAGCTATATGATGGATTGGATATAGCCACTTTTGAATCAGATGTTAAGCCACTTCATGAATGTCTCGATAATTCTGTTGTTGTGTTTAATGACATTATACTGGATAATCAAAACAAGGTTAGAAATTTCTTTACACAGGGCCGACACAAAAACATTGATTGCTTCTACCTGGCACAGACTTTTTCAAAAATACCGAAGTAGCTGATCCGAGACAACAGCAATTTTATATGTGTGTTTCATCAAGATCATACCAACCTCAAACACATACATGATGAATATGTAGGTGGGGACTTGAGCTACAATGATTTTTCCAAGTTTTGCAGTAGGTGCTGGAACCAGGACAGTTATGGGTTTGTCACAATTGATATGACAAGGAAACCCAATAGTGGCAAATACAGAAATAAAATCAACAATTTTCTAGACATTGAAACATATATAAATAACAATGAAAAGGCCAATCATTGATGATCTTAAATTAAGAGATTATCTTGTAAAAAGATTTAAGGGATGGAAATCAGAGAACCGAGGAATCTATGAACAACACAAGCAAACAGAACAGCATATTATTGATGCTATTAGTGAATTAGGTAAAAATATCAAAACTGTTACAGAGCAAAATCAAAATTTGATCACAGAGCTTGTACCTGTAGCTGCTAGGAACATATTAGATTATCCAATCACCCCACTTTCTAGTATTCATACACCTAGTCCTGTTGCTCCTCGAAGAATTGAAGCTACTCAGGATCCTATTGAATTGGGTCTTCTTGCTCAAAAATATTTAAGCACACCTAAAGACAACAAAGATGAGGTCTTTGGCTTATATGCTGACACAGAGCGTGTTGGTAGCATCATACAGAGAATTGGCAATTTCAGAGTAACATTTATGGTAGATGATCTCATTGTATATTCAGAATCTCATCTTGGAGAAAAAGGTGGTTTTGTCAAATATCCCGGCACACCTGGATTGTGGGAACTGATGACTAGGAAAAGGCCTGGCAGCTATACAGATCAAGATTATGAACATTACAAAGAAATATTAATAAAATCAGATGCTCTATACCAGAACAATGATCCCACACAAAAAAGAGTCAAGTCTAGCAGTGGAGCAAAATACAACAATTTAATCAAGCCCATATGGTCACAGATCAAGACAGGCAGTGGAATCAAACAATACAACACCCTGCCTAAAGAATTTGTGTGGGTTGATGATGTCAGGAAACTTGTAGATAGGTTATTGGTGATAGCTGGGGAGGAAAATGCTGGTAACCACAATTTTTACAATGAAAAGGTTGGAATTATGGACATGATAAGCACAAAATTGTCTAATTTTATAGTGAATGACACTAAGGGGATTGGATATCTTATAAAAATTATTAATACTCTACCACCTAAATTTTGGAATATTTCTGAGGGTCGGGGACTGGTTAATGACATTATAAACAAGCTGCCATTTGAACTACACATTCCAGGCTATCAGTATTGTGGTCCAGGCACAAAATTGGACCATAGATTAAACAGAGGTGATCCTGGTGTTAATCCTCTAGATGCTGCTTGCAGAGACCATGACATAGCATACAACACACATACTGATCTTGACAAGAGACATGTTGCAGACAAGAAATTAGAAGAGGCTGCATTTGGTAGATTTGTAAGCAAAGATGCTTCTTTAAGTGAAAAAATAGCAGCGTTGGGGACCACCATAGCTATGAACACCAAACAAAAACTGGGGCGGGGGTTGTGAATATATATATAATAAACCTAGAATGAAGGCTAAGGGTGTTATGTATCAGATACCTTATGCATGTCTTAAATCTCTTAAAACTATTGATAGTCTTTTAACCAAAAAGCAGCGCAAGAAAAAAAGCTCTTGGCTTGCCAAGGGCCATGGTATGAAATTGTTGCTTAGTACCCCCCAATTAAAAAAATTACAGCAATCTAGAAAAAAATCACATGTGGGTGGCTTCATATTTACCATCCCGGCCATCTTAGCAGCACTTGGGGCTGTGGGGAGCTTGGCTGGGGGATCAGCTGCCATAGCAAAAACAGTAATAGATGCCAAAAAGAATAAGGCAGAATTAGATGAAATGAAGCGCCATAACCTGGCCATGGAGAAACAAGGCAAAGGTGTTAAGAGAGCCATGAATAAGTTTAAAAAAAAACAAGAGCCGCTTACAAACCAAGATATTGAAGCTTTAATCAAGCCACTGGGCATCAAAAATTTTAGAGGTGTGTACATGTCTGATTCTTTACCAGAACAACCACTCAACAAAGAGTGTGGCATAGTTAATTTGGATAAGTACAAAAATCAGGGCACTCACTGGATCTGTTATCTTAAATATTTAAAAGATGAGGCATTTGTGTTTGATTCATTTGGAGGTGTTCCACCTGAAAATTTAGTAAAATATCTAAAATCAACTAATCTTTATTACAATAATGCCCGTGTTTAAAATTTCAAAGATGTTAATTGTGGACATCTGTGTTTATCTGTTCTTAGATATATGTCTCAAATAAATAAACCATCAATTGAAAATTTTCAAAAAGCCCTGTGGTATTTAAAACATCATGGGGGTATTCCATCTCACCAGCCAAAATTCAATATTGAAACTCAAATTACATGATGATATAGTATATCCCAAAACAATAGCTCTCAGAGCATTTTATGGCATGTACTTGATCCCTAATATTACACACCACAACAACAAAATTGAAGTTGGTGATCAAAAAATTGTCATTACTCCAGGGCAATATAATCTGTCTACTTTAAATGCTCAGTTACCCAGAGGTATAGTTTTAGCTCAAAATTCTGTCACTCACAGAGTAGAGATTGTATCTGCTACAGAAACAGTGGATCTGGGTACTATAGGAGAGCTGTTAGGCTTTGAGAACAACACAAAACTTGAACCGGCCATCAAACACACTGCTATTAATATACCTAAATTCTTAGCCATAGGGACTCTGAATATTCACTGTAATGTGGCCGAGGGTATGATCACCAAATCAAATGGCATAGGCACTCACAAACAAACTGGCATCATTGCAACATTTAAACCTAACTCTGAATTTATGGAGCCCATCATCTACACTCCATCACCAACATTATATTTTCTTGTGTGCCATAATAGAATAGATTACATTGAGTTGATGGTCACTAATGAAAAAGAAGAATTAGTTGATTTTGCTGGAGCCACAACAACTGCAATCATGGAGATTAATATTTAAATAAAAATACATACAAAAAAAAATGGAAAATATTGAGAGTTATGAGCTACAATCATTCCCCCCAAAACAGGAGGACATTTGCAAATTTAAATCAACCCAACACGGAGATTGAGGTTGATCTTGATGTAGGGGATGGCTTTATACACCCCCACAGAGCAGATCTATACATCAAATTTGATGTTGTAAAGCTCGATGGTACAGATTATCCGGCAAATTCAAATATAAGATTGGTAGACAATTTTGTGCCACATCTGTTCTCTGAAATTGAGATCAGAAAACATGGTGTTGTTATAAACAGAGTGGATTACCCCGGCATTACCTCCACAGCTTTGGCCACACTAAAATTATCCAAAACCGAGGCTTCTTACTAAAAAATAGGTGGATTTGAGGCTGGTGATAAAATATTATCCAAGAGCCACACAGTGCTGTTTCCTATGCGCCTGTTGCCAGGATTCTTCTCAGAGTACAAAGATATTATGTGGAAGGGTGGTTTAAGAATCACATTTAGAAGTGCTGATATCCTAAAAAATCCACAGATTCCTTTACAATTTTATACATATCAATGTGTACAGAAGCCTGCCACTGGTACCTATTATGAGTTTGATGCTACAAATTCATTCTCCAGTATACAATATGACATGCCAGATTTTGTGGTGGTACTGTTTCAGACTGGAAAAGTAAAAAAAAAAAAAAAAGTAAAGTGTTCCCCTGTGCATAGCACCACGCCATGAAGGCGTATAGGGGGTGTGGGGGTAACGCCCCACACTTTCTTGACTGCAAGACACAATAATCAGGAAAAAAATTCAAGTAAATTTGATAACTGCAACATCAAGAACATATATCTTAAAAATGGCAGAAATGAGGTATTTCCTAGAGAAAATTATAATTTAGACATGTCCAAGGATGATTTCCTCAAATTATATGAAGCATTTACAGCATACAAAAGGGTCACTACTGGCAATACCGACATGTATTACACACCAGATGAATTCAAAGCACAGAGACCCATGTTTGTCATCAACACCTCAAAAAGGAAACAAGTTGTGGTTAATGACAGGACAAACATTAAAATTATCTGTGAATTCCACGATACACTCCCCGATGACACCATATGTAGTGTTATTCTTATAGGTGAAAAATCATATGTTTATGATGTAAGAAATGAGAGAGTCACAGAGCAATTCTAGAGGGCCTCTGCATATTGCACAAGTTGAGCCTGGTGTATAATTAAACTTAAACCGGAAGTAAATATGTGTGTGTGTGTGTGTGTGGCTGGGTGTGGGTGTGGGTGTGGGTGTGGGTGAGGGGGCCTTAATTTTAAGTGTAGCCAAATAAAATATCAAGGGGGGCATATTTTTAACAAATTTATGGACAACAATCTCACAGAAGTGCCTTTTATAAGTGTAGGCAAATCAATCTGAGGGGGTCATCATTTCACGGGAAATTCCCGAGGGCATTTTTACAAAAATCTTGGATTAGACAGGGTTCCACACTTGAGCAAAAAGCTCATATGGGCATGTTGAGCAAGTTTTAAGTGTAGCCAAATCTGCCTGAGGGGGGTTCATCATTTCTCGCACTGGTTATAGTATCAATTACACTACTTTCCCTAGTGTTATTATAGGGACTCTATTCGTTAATAGTTGAAATAATAATTGTTACTAATTGTTGCCTTATTATTATTATTATTATTATTATTATATACCGATTTTGTATATAAATAAACACCCCCTTAAAAAAATACATTCTTTCAACTGATATTCTCTAACTTCCTCTTTACTATCAATTGATAATTCCAACCTCAACAAGACAATTCAACATAATTGTAATCAACCAAATTTATTCAATCAAAACTTCAGTGATGAAGGTTCTGTCTCGGGAGCCTGCCACTCTTCTCGCTCCATGCAAGAGTCAGCCAGCAAGCAGTGAAATGCGAATTGGTTTGCCAGTGGAGAAATTTTAGCCTCCGAAACCAGAATGGAAAGAAACAAGTGGGTGCTCTTTTCCTAGTCGCCTGATATGTCGCTAGGTGTCTCTGTATCGCATCGGGCCAGGAAACTACTTTCATGGCCACTCTTAAACATGGGCAATACTGCATGAATTGCAGAAAATACGACTCTGAAATCTCACCCAGTAATTCCACAGCTCTCAAATATCTAATTTCACTTGCCTTATTCTCACATATAAATTAATGAAAAGACAACCGAACATTTTGTATAGAAGAGCATTCGCAAAGACAAATTGTACTTTAGAAACAGTAACAGTTCTCGCCTATTAGTTTCAACATTTTATCCGTTGCCGTATCCCATAAATCTAAGCAGGTCATATTGGTAACACTGTAAAAATGACCGAAACTGTTGTACAGCACATCAGTTATCATAAAATTAGAACTTTGCACAAATCTTAAGTTACGCAGTTCTGCGCCCTCTATACTTATAAGATCTAAAGCACTGACAACTTCATCTTCGGACATAGAAACTGGTACACACATGATACTTACACGGGCAAATCTACTTGACATCAATATCTGCAACAACATTAAATATGGACACATATAAACTTCAGAAAGTAAGTCACTTTGGTCAAAAATATTTCTCTACATTTACTGGGTAATTTTATCAAATAGTCTCTCAATTTCTTCTTCTTGAAGTTTACTTCATTTGCCGGCCCCTGAAACAGCTTTTAGTATCCATTTAGGTATATTTCTTCCTAAATACTTGTACACAATATTTTGAAGCTTCTGTGGCTCATTAAACTTTTGGATGTACATAGTGTACTGGTGTCGATTGCATGGTTTAATTATTGCAGCAGCCATACCTTAAAAATAAGAAATAAAATAAAATTAATATAAGAGTTGAATTACCACAATAAATTGAGTACAAACTAACAAACATACAATAAAAGTAATGCATTTAACACAAGTATGTTGATTAATTGATTGATTGATTGATTTAGTTTATTTTACATCACGTTTTGTGCCTCTTGGCTAATTTGCGAAGATGGGGATGAGTGATGAAATGCTGAAATTGATGAATGGACATTCACAAACAACCAAGCCCGAGCGGGATTCGAACCCGGGACCCTTGGCCTCGCAGCGCGATGTGCTAGCCACTTTTTTTATTACATATATTTGCAATTTACATTTCAACTCATTGAGCAAGTGAACATTACAGTAAGAAAATTAGCATACAATCTGTTTCTTTTACAGTGAGGTATCCTGTGGTATTCTTGATGCAGGTAATTTACAATTTGTATGTTAAAATCTGGTTGCCGATATGTCGATAGGAAATAGGCATAGTGTCCTAAGAGCCATTGTACACTTTTACGTTTTGTTTTTGGGTAATAGGCAAAAGCTGGATATAAAAGAATATCTACAGAGATGTTATACACTGATGTTCTACAAATAGTACTCACAAGTTTTCTTATAGAGAGCCATGATGTTTGTATTATTTGGCATTCACTCAGTCTATGGACTAAACTATCAGATACATTACATCTAACACACATTGGTGTATTTATTAATTTAAGATCATAGAGTCTCTCTCCAGTGATTAATTTTTGGTGGACAATTATATACCATGATGATCGGATTCGTGATGTAAGATGGTGAACCTGAATATGGTTCTATATTTCTCTCCAATTGATTCTGGGATTTTGCTCAATAATTTTACACTTTGGTTGTTCTAATTTACATAGTCTGCGATATATTTCCGATGTCACTGGCATTGTTAATATCGGAGATTGTAATAGGGCATAACTAATATCCACTATTGTTGCCTTAAAATACCATAAAGTGTCTACCAGTCTATAGTAATATCAATAGGAGCCTCTAGTGAAATATAGTCCAAAGCGCTTCTCAAAACTTTACTTGTGAGGCTGAATGGATGCTGAATCAATGTTTGGGTGTCAGCTTGAATACGTAAGGCCTGGAATTTGAGTTCTATATTCACAAGATTCATTCCTCCCTCGGCAAAGGGCAAACAAAGTAACACATGCTTTACCCTCAATATCTGACCGTTCCAAATAAACCAATTTACTGCACTCTTAAGTTTATTTATATCTAAATTCCGTAGTGGGAGGATTTTTGCCATGTACCATACCTTTGAGAGTGCATACACCTGTACAAAGGTCACCCTTGACTGTAAACTAAGGCTGCGAAATTTATTTGTTTGTAATATCGCTTTAACCCCAGTTGTTACTCTATCATAATTTAATTGGATCATACTTTGAATAGAGTGCGTATATATTATACCTAGTATGCGTATCGTTTGGACAACCTTAAAATTACCTCGCTGCGAGTGAGAATGAGCCAAATTTAAATTCAAAAGTGATGATTTTTCTTGGTTTATTTTTAATCCCTACCATATTCCAAATTTCTGTAATACCTGACACGTTGCATCAATATCAGACTGTTCATTTATTAATACAGTAATATCGTCAGCATACGCTAATACTTTAATGGTAGTATAGTGTATGTTAATTCCTTGAACTTTTCGGCCTAATTCAGAAAGGAAGGGTCTCAGTGCAATACAAAACGCTAACATCGACAAAGGATCTCCTTGTCTTACACCTTTATAAATATAGAGTTCTTTTGTAAGAAAACCGTTTATTTGAATTTTTGCTGTTGTATGTATATAAAGACTTTTAAATACTGACAGAAAATGTCCACGTATACCGTAGCCCTGCAAAACGTTAAATAGATATTCATGATTTATCGAGTCAAAAGCACGTTCAAAGTCTAATGCTAATATAGCATTTTCAGAATTATTTTTCTGTAGTCTATAACATGTAATTACTTCACGCATCGTTTGTAAAACATTTGTGATTTTCTTATTTAAATCAAAAATATATTGTTCCTCTCCTACTAATTTGTCGACATAAGGGATAAGTCTGCCAAGCATACATCGCGCCAATATTTTGTAATCCGTACATAGGAGGGTGATGGTTCTATAATGACCAGCTTTGCTTGGTTTTGGACATTTTGGGATTAGAATTATAATACCGTATTGGAAGATTTACCTATTTGATACGTGCTAAACACTGCATTTATCCAGTCTGTTATTGTTTGACCCATCAATTTCCAAAAGGTTTGATAAAACTTATTGGGTATCCCATTCCAACCAGGAGCTGAAAATGATTGACCTGCCTTAACCGCTCGAAACACTTCCTCACTTGTATATTCTGTGTTTAAGTTTTCACTTTCTTCATCTGTAAAAGCCTCTGATTCGGATGCCAATGCATCCATCAAAGCTCCATTATGTAACGCTGGTGGGAATATTCCTGCTCAAAATAATTATAAATGCAATTACGTATTTCAGGGGCTGAATTAATCTTTCTTCCCCCATTATCAAATATTTCACTAATACGTTGTCTTTTAGCATTTTTCTTTCATGAATTACATGGCTAATAGAGGCGACCTCGCCGTTGTCAAAATTAGGAAGTCTACTACAAATTTTGACCCCTTGACGTCTTTCTGCAGTCATTTTTAATAGTACAGCTTGTATACGTTTGACTTCAGTTTGCACTTTTTCCCGTCTGTTGCTTGCTGAATTTGTTCACGCAACACCCTGTAGTAAAAATTATATTTATTTGTCCAATCTCGAAACCTTTCCTTACAGTAACTGATACAGAATATTTTTATACCCGGTTTGAGAATCTCCTCCCACCAGCGGATTATATCTATCCTCCTCAGACGGTGTGTTATCCATCTCGACCATTGGTCATTAAATGCTTGTTGGAAATTTTTCTCATTTAGAATTGAAGCATTTAATTTCCAACAACCGTACCCTCTAGGGACTATTGGAATGTCCACTATTATCATCATAATGACAGCACTGTGATCTGAAAAACATGTAGGTGTTATACTGATGGACTTTACGTACTGACGTAATTTGGGTGTTACATAAAATCTATCCAATCGGGATGCACAATTGTCACGTATATACGTGAAACCTCTCTGCCCAAAATTTTTGTCAGTTCAGACATCTGTGAAGTTAAAACAAGTTACTAATTTTTGCAATGAATTCGACGTGTTAAATCCAGGTCTTTGGTCCTGCGGATACAATACACAATTGAAATCTCCCCCACATATTATTTGTTCTCTCCTACCCTGCATTTCAACCACAACTTCCTGCGTAAAAATCTCATCCCTTTGTTCCCTACACTGTGACCCGGACGGGCATATAAATTATATATCCATACATTTGCAACTTTTGCTGATATGATTCTATTATTAGGATGACATACCACATTTGTGAGGGGAACCGTATTACGTGTTAACAAAGCTGTTCCTGTCGATTGAAAATTCGCATTATTATGAACTCTTATCGTTGGGGAAAAATTGAAATTCATTTTTCCACATTCTTGGAGAAATACAATATCTAATGATGCTTGTATAATAAAGTCCTCTAACGCCGCCTGTTTTGTGTGGGATTTCATTCTGTTTATATTTATCGAAGCAAAACGAAGGGTCGTCATCATAAATACTATGAACAAAATTTTTGGGATTGGGTATTCCCAATACTTATACTTCCACCTTTGCTCCATCTAAGAGTAATACTTCTTACACTATTTTTATATACCCCTAATGTTATACACAAAAAATTAACAAACACACTAACAATATTATTTTAGTAGGGGGAGAGAAAATACCCTTTCCCTTTTATATCTTAATCCATAAATAACTACCACCACACAATTCAATATCATTATCTTACTGACAGTCCATATAAAAGTATTCATTCCAAATAATACTATTTTCTGATCTTAAAACAATTACCTGTACCCAGTATTCACAAACTTTCATGACCTATCGGACTCGGATCAATAACCATGTCTTGTACATTTGTTTTTAAATGTCGCAATGATCGTCTTTTCGTCCGATTGTTGCCTGACGCTTTCCTTATACTCTTTGGTCGTTTTTGTGAGCCGGAAACCGAACGACCCGTACTACTTTGGACACTTCCACTTTCACTATCAGTTTCCGAATCTTTTTCCTGTTCAGCTTCTTGTCGGAAGTCCTTTTGCTTGGTCTGATTCTGCTTCCTCTCCTTCTTGCTCTGTAGCACGTCATCACTCGATTCCTCTTGCCCTTTAGTTATGTCTTCTTGTCGTCTTAGTGGTCCACCTTCTTCTGATCCATAGTATCCCGGGACATTTCTTCACTTTGTCGCGTGAGTTGAATATTTAACACAGGTTCTTTTGGTTGCTCTTGCATAATTTCTTCAGTTTCTTCCTTGGTCAAAGTCTGATGATGATTCTTGTGAATATGTTTCTCTCCATGTATATGTATTCCCTGTTGAAGCCCTTCTATCACCGTCAGTTGTGCTGATTCTTGACTCTGTGTCGTACTATGGTGACCCACATTTATACCTGTGTGTAGACGGTGCAATTGCTTCACTATAGCAGTGGTGTTCAACCTTGGGTACTCTTACCCCTGGTGGTACGCGAAGACTTTTTAGGGGGTACGCACAATTTAAGATAACTATAAATAATGAAAACTGTTTCTGACCGAGATAACTTGAAAATGTAATAAAGGGAAGCAAAGAAAATATAAATTTCTTTGTCAACATTTTCCTCAAAGTAAATATAAAAAGGGATCGATTAAGGATTTCATGTCACTCCCCCCACCGACCACCAGACTAAAGGATTCTAACTCTGATTTGAACCCTCAAATAATTTGGAAACATTGCATTGTACACAGAGAAAATTTGGTCGCGATAAAAATAACTCCTGATTTACACGAAACGCTGAACATTGCTGTAAAAGTAGTCAACTTAATCAACTGAACTGCACTGAACTCCCGTATTTTCAACAAAATGTGCGAGGAGATGGGATCCACACACACTCAACTGTTTATGCACACCGAGGGGCGGTGGTTATCGCGAGGATGCGTATTGACTCACCTTTTTGAACTGAAAAATGAGGTAAAATGTTTCCTTTCAAAATTAAAATCCGATCTGGTGACGTATTTTGAGAATGAACAGTGGCTTTGCCAACTAGCTTACTTGACTGATACGTATATTCAAGAAATTTAAAGATCTCAATCTTCAACTCCAGCCCGTGAGAAAATGAAGGGATTTTATAAGAAAGTATTACTTTGGATTGATTGCGTTAATGAAGGAAATATTACAGTTTTTCCAACTGTGTTGGAATATTGTGGACAAAATGATGTTTAGTATTGCTGGCGAATTTCTGGAAATAATCAAATTCCACCTAGAAGATCTCAGGTTACAGTTTTTGAAATACTTTCCAGAAATTGAGAAAGGCGATAACACACAAGATTGAATTACAAATCCGTTTTCCACCACCGCCATCAATTCCTCTGATCTTCCTGTAAAATTAAAATAAAGTCTGCTGCAAATGTCCACTGATAGATTACTTGAAATAAAATTCGAAAACGTGTCTATTTGCGAGTTCTAGTGTTACGCACGAACTTAGTGACACTGCCGTCACACGCCTTCTTCCCTTCCCCTCCACTTATTTGTGTGAGCAGGTTTTTTTTTGCATTGACAGCCATCGAAACGAAACACAGAAATCGCCTGAATCCAGAATCACCACTGATACTCGCAGTAACGAAGATTCGGCCACGAATCGAGGAGCTGGTGTGCAGAAAACAAGCTCAGCCATCTCATTAACAGCCAAGAAATATTAAAAGTTCATAATATATTTTTCTTATACCCGTAATTTTCCTTTATTTATTTTATAATTCTCCTTTTTATAGTAAAACTGTATTATTTAATAGGTAATGATTTGCATAATTTATTTTAGATGTAGTTATGTATAATCTGAATTAAGGATAACTCGGGGAAGGGGGGGGGGTACACGCTTGAGTGGAAAAGTTTCTTTAGGGGTACGCCGAGAAAAAAGGTTGAATACCACTGCATTATAGGACCGAACTGCACGACCCATGAATTTGAACACTTTTGGTTTCCGTAAATTACAATTAAACCGCATGTGATCACTACTACAACACCATTCACAAGTCGGGATTTGACCATTATATGTATACTACATGTGCCGTATATTGGCCTATTTTCACAAAGGAGGGAATTGGCTTCTTAATTGCCATCAAAACCTGACGCACCCCATTATACACTTTGTACCTGAATTTGTCACTCCAAGTTTCTGCTATCAATTCATCGATTATCCCATATTCACTCAGTTTTCACGAATTTGTCGTTCTGGCACTTCCAAAGGAAGATTAAACACTCGAACCGGCTTCACAATTCGATTCGCATCACTCAGTTTCACTTGTGTCACAGCTCCACTACTATAATAAAAATTCACTTCACCATTATTTTCTTCTAATATTTTTCTCATTTTCCCAGGACGCACTAATTTCAAAAATACACATTTAATCGTCGTGGGAATTTGTATGGCTGCAATTTCATCCACACTCAGTTTGAATTTATCATGAATAAATTCATGTACTTCCAAAGGACTAGGTTTCAAAGTTCCCGTTTCAAAACTGATTTGTATCGTATTTTCGAGATCCATGCTATACTTTACTTTTGTCCAATTCTTCACTAGCACAGTTCAACAGCACACCCTCTCACACACAAACGTACCGATATCGCGCTGAAATTTCACTTTTCCTGAAAGCACAGAGCTCGTACGGCACGACCTACCTGTTCCTCGCTATGCGCGAGACTTCACTCGGGCAGTGTCCGGCACAAGTATGTTCATTAAGATTGGGCACAATATTCTTTTAACAGGCTATGATGTATCCATGACAGTCAATGTCTATGCAAATTTCCGCCATCTTCCACGATGCATCACAAAATTGGAAAAATGTGGAGTGAACTAACTTTGCGAGACATTTCCATTACCCATTTCTGCGCCATGTTGTTTTCATTATCACACCATGCGTGCTCTATTTAATTTACTAACATAGCAGTGCGATTTAAAATTGTCAAAATGAATGGACAGTCTACAAGATTAAGCGAGAAGAAAGAATAATGTACAGTGTCTCTCAAAAGTTTTAGGACAACGACATTTTAAACTAGGCAACCCAATTTACACAAGCCGTTGGTGGGTTGCGTGCAGAGTTAGGCTCAATTTCAGGGTTGCCACATGCACAATAGATATTTATAAAATACGCGAAAGAAATATAAACAATTATTATTGTATAAAATTATTAAAAATATCACTATTATATAGCAAGTGACAAAATTCTTTCTGAAAGAAAAAAATAGGTTTTCTAGTATTTCATCGCTGATGAGTCTACAGTAAGGAAAAGAGGTGAGAGAAAACGAAAGGTGACAAAGGAGAGGAGAAAGAGAAAGCGAAAGGAGAAGAGGAAAAGTAGAGGAGAGAAGAAAGATAGGATAGACGAGGAGAGGAGATGTAGTGAGGAGAATGGAAAAAGATTCAAGGAGAGATGAGGAAAAAAGAACACAGAAGAGAAAAGAGGAGGAAAACGAGAGGAGAGGAGAGGAGGAGACGAGAAGAGGGAAGTGAAGAGTAGAGTAAAGGAGAGAAAAAGATAAGAACGAAAAAAGAGAGTGCAGTGGAGTCGGAAAGCTAAGACAGGAAAGGACATAAGAGGAGTGGAGAAGAGTGGGATGGAGATAAGATGCGAGAAAAGTAGGGAAGGCGATATGAGATAAAAGCAGAACAGAAAGAGGGGAGAGAAGAAGGAGAAGGAACTGGAGAGAAGACGTAGTTGCAGAAAATATCGTCTGAGAGTCAAGAATGGATGCATTGGTCAAATTATCGACATGAAACATTCAATAACATTTTGAAATGTATTGGAGAATATATTAGATCGGTGCGAAATGCCTTTTGGCTGAGTTCAGAGCAAATTAAAATCTTCCATGTAAGATCTTTGATTTTACCTGCGATTACACTACTAAAAAAATGAACGTAATTTTTAATATTTATACGAATTATTCAATTTTTCTCTACTTCTTGGTTCGTTGAGATTTTGTAATTCAATATTTCCCCTCCCCCCATCTTTAATTCCAAACTGAATCATTCCGTTTCACACGGCGTGGACAATGAACACAATGGGATATGTCTAAAACTTACGAAAATTTTCTGCCACCAGAAGGGTTCGAACCTACGACCATTTGTTTTCTTTTAAGGTGTTTCTTACTTTGTCCCCTATATACACATTCTTCTCGTCCCTCAACAGTTCTTCTTCCAGTGTTTCTTCCTTCCTCCTCTCCCCACTTCTCTTTTCCTGCACTCTCACCGAAAAACGCATACATTTTGCTTTACACACACTTACACTATAAAGATGGCTCGTCTGGAGCATGATCACTCATTTCGCTGCCTTCTCTAATAGCTTTACCTCGCCGTTCTCTTACTTCTCCCAGGTATTTCCCCACTTGCTGCCCCGTAAGCAAAGTGGACGAAAACAGTTTTGCCCTCTAGCTCCTACGTCTCACAGAACAAGGGCGATGAAAGCAGCTTAACACATTATCTGTGACAGGTGCTAATTAATTGGATCACTATTAATATATATATATATATATATAAATGGATGTATGTGTGTTTGTTCCGGCATAACTCTCGAACGCCTGGAGCGATTTCAACCAAACTTGGAACACGTATCACTTGCAATCTCGAAAGGAATACTGTGGGGGTAAAACACCCCTGGAACCCCTAGGGGTGGGGTGGGAGGGGAGTGACATGCAAAAATAATAAAAAACGACCGATATTAGTGGATTAAATGGTTTTCGAGGTCGCCGTGACACTCCCAATGCCGTTCAACTGCAAGTTCATTTTACACTATAGTTAGAATTCATTATTTTCCTGTGTAATAGAAGTTTAGGATAAATAAATACCCGGGCAACGCCGGATAATAAGCTAGTATGGAATAAAAGCTGAAAACCTGGTGTTCGCAATTACCCAAGTGTACGCGAATCAGCCGGTCTCCCCTATACGCGAGCACGCAACAGTTTGAGTAATGTATTTATTGACGAGTGAACAGCTTTCGGTTAGATGTGACAAATGTAAAATAGTGAGCATAGGAACGTATTTCGTGTTTTCGGGTCACGATGGATAAGTGACTCATTATAGAAACCTGGCCGGTTAAAAGGCAAAGACCGGAAAACCTATGGTGGCTGTGCATCAGACTTTTAGTTGCGACTAAAGGGTACAATGATAAAAAAGTTTGAGAAGCATACATTGTAAAGACTGGAATTTTAGCAGCCACCTCAAGGGAAAAAGATATGAATTATTTAGATAAGAAAATTACAATGATTACGTATATTTATAAGACTGCATGTAAATAAAATATACACCATAAAATTTGAATAACAAACAACATTAAACATCTCAAGAAATATCCTCATGTTGGCATCTGAGATAGTGGAGATAGCTCAGTTCATAGTTCAGCCTCTCATCCTCATTGTCGCGGATAACCCAGAAATGTACAAATGTGACGTTTCAGTATCCAAATGAGATAACGAATAGGTAGGAAAATAGCACGATTATTAAGCCATCAAGCCCAATAGAAATGTATTATTCACTTCCCTTTTTTGGACAAATCAACCACCAGCGTTGAAGTTCGGAAAATTATCAAGAGAGTGCAGGACATTACGCTTGCAACAATAGCGACAGTTATAGAACAGTAACATTAGTCGATAGCTATGAAAATTTCACGTTTGTTACTTCATCATTGGCTTCCAATTTGGAAGGTTAGTTGATCAATGATGCAAGTTATTAGAGCACAATATAGCAAACTAATTACCAAGAACTGTAGATTGTTCAGTCCCGCTAATGTTGAAATAAGTTGAAGTGTCTGTATCGGAAGAGTCTGAGTATGGGGATTAGCTATGAATTTGGTAAAATCTCGGTCAATGCCGGTTCAGTGGTAACTTACGAATTAACCAGTATGCCGTGAAGAGTTATGTGCCGAGATGACTGATCTGTTATTTCAAGTTAGCCAAAGAGCTGCCTACTGGACTCGCTACTCTCGTATATAAACTATCATTTTCTCATTGTGATAACTCCATAGGAAGAAATACTCTGGTTATATATAAGGTCTCACGTTTTGGTAAGAAGACTAAGGCCTACGTTCATTACTTTCTTGTCGCTTTTATGAACCGACAGGTTGAAACAATGTTCACCAGTTAGCTACATGATCAGTTCATCGCTGGAATCCCACAGCTCCGGGAAAGTCAAAAGCGTAATACTGAAACAGTGTGAAAAGTAGTCATCGGCTTTCGGAAAGATACTTTTGAAATGTAACTGACTTACAGATACAGTTAGTCGTTCAAAGAGTAGCTGAGTAGTTACTTTTTTAAATTTTAAATTTATTGCAATCAAAGATTTTCAGTTGCAATAAAGTAGGTATTTGAAGACTTACATGTGTTTATTTATATTTATGGTACATATGTTCCTCGCGTTGCCAAGCTTTTCGACACCTTTATTTTACCAAGCGGGGTATTTTGACTACCCCAATAGAATTTTGTGATTTAGTGTAATATTTGTTTTTAGATAATGTTATTTTCAATGAATAGCTTTATTTAGTATTGAAATACAGTTTTTCAAATTATTAAAAGTATTTAAACTGAACATAAACACCGTATGGTGACACTAGTGCAGCGTTGCCATGTATGCGTGCTCTAATTCAAATCAACAATAGCCTAGTAACCTGAAAAAATAGAGAACAATATATTATTTGAGCTAAACAATGGATGTATGGTAAAACTCAACAATGGAAAAATAAAATAACGAAGATGAATGAGAGACATATTTCGTAAAACCTTCATTTTTGACAAATAAGAAGATAAGAAATTTCATACCAAGCGGGGTAGTTTCACAACCCCACCAATATATCCCTTCAATAATAACTATAAAAACAAAATCAATTGGGTCAGTCACGAGTGTAAATACAATTTTAATCATTTTAGGAGAAAGTCATGAAACCACAAGTATGTAGCTCTTCAGATAAAATTATTATAGGGAAAAATCAACCTGGGGTAGTCAGAATACCCCTCTTGGTAATGCGAAGGTTAAGGTCTTCATTTGTTTATATTATTATAAAAAAAATAATTGAACAAGGAGTCAGCATTGCTTGAATGGTCACTCATTTTATTTTACTCTCTCTATATAGCGTGCAATTAACCTGGTGGTAAAAGACAAGTAGGAAGGCCAAAACGAAGATGGAGAGATAACGTTGAGATGGACCTAAAGGATATCGGTAAGGATGGGAAAGAGTGTATAGCTTTTGTTCAGGATAGGGACAAATGGAAGGAGACTTGTATTGCAGCAACCATAAACCTTCGGGTTTAAGAAGGCTATAGAGTTAGTTAGTCAGTTATACATATGTGTATTCCTTAAACATATTATCATATTAAATCATTTCTAGCTCGACTACAATGTTAAAATTATATGAAGGAATCCATCCAAAACACACTAATCCAAGTGAGCAATTAGAAATGACTGATTGGAAGAAAGCGTGGGATTTCTAAACTTAGCCTAAGCAACGAAGCTTCTTCTTCAAGTTTCCTTGCCTTAGACGAAAGTCCTAGACATTACAAATTATCAAGTTAATAATTGACGTGTCATAAATGTAACAGTAATTGGTGGTGACGTTATATCTATTGTAAGAAGTAATTCTGTTGCAGCTGCAGCTACTTACTTCTAAAGATAGATACAATTACTGTTATACTTTCTCGAAATAAGTAAATAGTTACTTTCAAACACTTTTAGTCATACGTAGAAATTTTCAGCGAAAAATGCAGACTCGACCAGGACTCGAACCCGGGTGTCTGGCATACCGTGCCATTGCTCTAACCACTGAGCTACCGAGCCGGCCTGGACTCGCCTGATTTCTCGCTGTCGCTGTTTTACCTGTGTAGAATCGTCTCGGGATCTGTTGCCTTTGAAACACAGTAGACTTCTACGTTGCCTGGCTCCTACCAGCGTAGAGATGTTAATTGTTGTAGATTAGGCACAAACAGGAGATGTACACGTATAACAGCGATAACGAAAAATCAGACGAGACCAGGCCGGCTCGTTAGCTCAGTGAGTCGGCCCCCGTGGTGGAGTGGTTAGCACATCGCGCTACGACGCCAGGGGTCCCGGGTTTGAATCCCGGCTCGGACATGGATGTTTGTGATTGTCTGTCCTGAAAAGTCCTGAAATTGAGAATTGAATGAAATGATATGAGTAAATGAAGTGTGATGGGGGAAGCTTCCGCTAAGGGGCTTTCCTTAATAATAATAATAAAAATAAAAAAGTGGTTCAGCAAATGCACGGGATGCCAGAGAAACGAGTTCGAGTCCTCGTCGAGCTTGCATTTTTCGCTGAAAATTTCTACGCATGACTAAATGTGTTTGAAAGTGACTAGTTACTTATTTCGAGGAAGTATAACTGTAATTGTATATATCTAACGTGTATGTGCCCAATCTATAACTTTTAGTCATGTATATTTTCGCTGAGCTTGAATCCTCCCAGTTGGTCGAAACGCATCATGGTCAAATGTTCTCCTTTGCTTACAATATTTGAAAATTTCTTTAGAATTTCTCCAACAGTCATTACTATGTGCAGTTTTTAAATGTCGACAGTTGTGAACAAGGTAAGATACTGCAGTATAAAAATATCCGAAGGAAACATTCTAGTTTCGTAGTATTAGTAGATACCACAGGCAGACATGTATCCAGGAATTCCTTTCGAGGGGGGGTATGAACACCATCTTCTTAAAAGGTATAGATATAACCTCAGAATTGTATGTTTAAGGTCAGTGGTGGCCAGTGGTTTCCAAAACTAAGGGAGGGGGGTGCAAGGAAAGTTTACTCTCTCTTGGTAGACAAGGCTTAACATTAAGGGGCAATAGTGTGAAGGGAAAAAAATGGGGAGCATCAGAACGTGAAATCGGAACGTTTTTTACCACTCAATTCCCCTGGTTCCAAGCATTAACATTGTTTGCCGGAAGCATCTCAGCTTTAATATTTCTCTCTGAATCGAGCCTGAACACCACTAATATGTCTTGTCCTCCCATATTTCAACTCTTATAAAAGCCGAAAACCCACCAGATTGTTCACATTCAGTCCTAAGCACTTGCAAGTATTCAAAATTGTCTGTCACAGCTTCCGCAGTCTTGTCATATATCGGCACGAAACAAGGGAAGTCTTCTAGAATACAGCTGTATCGCGAAACAATAGAAGACTAAAAATTGTAAACGCTGTAAGTGGCACAATAATTCAAACACCGTTTTCCACGTTAAACTGTGAAACGTGCCATGCTTTATAATGTGATAAACGTGAAATGTGGCTGGTACCCCTCCAAATAGTTCAAAGGGCGTGTAAAGAGGTCACTAGTGTGCACGTTCTTACGGGCTGATGTGAGGAACGATGCGATTTCCTAACACTTTTGCTTTTGGCACTTACAGCGTTTACCACTTTTAGTCCTCAATTAATGCAAAGTGAAAACCCTTCCGTTCCCAACACATCTAATGTTTCGTCTCCCAATACGATCAAATGCTTACTCATTTATCTCCAGGACGTGCCCATGGGAGGGTTGGTGGGGTCATAACCCAATTTGACTCAGTACTTCGTAAAAAAACGTCAAAGAAAGGAAAATATTGCAAAATGAGGACTTGCTTCGAAAAGTAGTATGCGTAACCCCCTCATTATATTCTCATTATATTCTAGAGCATTCCGCAGATAAAACGATTCGTTAATATTGCCAGGAGTTCGACTCCTTCTCCTATTAAAGGACGTTCCCTCACGCGCTTCCCAGAGATAAAAAATTACAACGAGTCGTCCTACTGGTGGCACTACCTTTGTTATACAGCTTTCAAATGCTGACAAGTTTTTACATAGGCTAATGCTCAAGTTCGCTGCGACAACACCGAAAGCTCAAGAAAAGTTTACGTGCAATATTAACAACAGGGTTATAGAACATTCTCAATTTTGCCTTGATAAGTATTTATCTCCTTAAATTATCGTCACATTATTCAAGAAGACAAAAACTGCAACGTCCCTCTAGTGCACTTCTAAAATGTTATTTATACCACGGCTACAGATATCTTAATCTCAGGGGATAGGTTCTTTATTCGAGAATTCCAAATAAGAAAGCGTTTTATAGCCAAGAGGATATAGTTAAATGCGGATCTATATTCTGAAAACTGTACACAATACAGATAAAATATATAGCGAGACTTGTATATACATTGAAATATATATATATATGCTGATTCCAAATTTACGTCGGTTATATTCTTCTTTTAATATATTATAATTGAAATGAAATCTTCTTCTTCTTTTCTTCCTTCTATTTTGGGAACAGGCTTCTTCTTCTTTTCTTCCTTCTATTTTGGAAAAAGGCTTCTTCTTCTTTGCTTTCTTCTATTTTAGGAAAAGGCTTCTTCTTCTTTTCCTTCTTCTAATTTATTTCTTTCCTTTTAGAGCATAATCCCCGCTTCTTTTTCATTATACAAACGACACAAGCTATACTTATAGAAAGAGTAGGGTGGACTAAACTGACAATAGCGCCACCTCCTATTAACGACCAAAAGGGGAATAGCCCAGGATCGCCCAGTGCGTCTAATAAGAAGCGGAACCGTAAGTGCTTCGGGGCGTCTAATTTGACACAGTGCCACCGAGGGACGGACAAATACAAAAGCTGACGAAGTTCTCCTCGTCAGAGGTATTAAATTAAATTTTGATCACTAGGATCAAAAAGAGATACATTTCTGAATTCATTTGCTCACTTATTAACTTTCATAATTGTTTCATATACGAGCATATTCTTATTTATCTTAATTGGCTATATACAACATTTTATTTACTCCTTCTATATTTTTTATACTCTTCCTTTGTATATTTTGCATTTACTATAATATATATAATCGCTCTTCTCCGCTCCTAGTTTCTAGAATGAACTCTGCTCTTCTTTATATGGCGTGCTGCTATCTATCGTCGCTTTCGGGAAACATTTCTTCCTTGTGTTTTTCATTGTGTCATCGGAACTGGCACGTGACACAATATCCCCCTCCTTGAGGATGAAACATTTATATATTGGAAAATTCATTTGTAAATTTATAAATTTTTCCCTCGTTCTCTGTGGATTCTCTTACTGTTTCTATTATTTATTAACTAAGCTCTTTTTTTTACTTCCTCCGTGCAGTTGTACCTCCTGATATTCTCCACGTTCTCTCTTTTCTCTATCTTCGTTTCTGTATGCTTTACTACCGTTGTGTTGCGAAACAAGTTCATGACCTCGTATGGCCCTTCATATATGAAAAACAATTTATTGATTGCTTTCTCTGATGCTTTACTCATTGGGTGTGTTTTGCAAAATACTAGGTCTCTCTTTTTTAATTTTATTCTCATACCATTCTCTGCTTTCCTGTTCATTTTCTTCATTTGCTTAATGTATATGTCTAGCAATACTTCCTTAGCCTCTTCTTTGGATATTACTTCCCTCGGCCAATCAAATTCTTTGAAGATGCTAGGTTCTTCCATATACCCCAGAAATAATTCAGCAGCACTCTTCTTTGTTTCCTCAGATATAGAGTTGTTCATCAATCTTATGGCTCTGTTAACCGCTGTGGACCACTTCGTGTGATTGTCGTGACATAACATTCTTAGAATTCTTACTATTTCCCCGTTATATCTCTCTATCGGGTTCGAACTTGGATGATATCTAGTAACGTTTATCATTTTGATCCCTTTAAACTTCAGATAATCATTAAAGTATTCGGATACAAATTGCGTTCCATTATCAGTGAGAATTTTTAATGGAACTCCATAATGTTTGACAAACCCTTCTTCTAAATATTTTACTATCTCCTTTGCTGTAGCCTTCTTGAGGTTATAACATATCACAAAATTACTGCATACGTCGACGCATGTGAGAATATATGTAAATCTTCGTGTTCTTGGGAGAGGTCCAATCAAATCGATAGATATCATATCTAAAGGATTTTTTGCAGTTACGTGTAACTCTTCTCTTTCCATTTTTATTTTTGAAGGTTTGGTTTTTATACATAGCATACAGTTTCTTACATGATCCACCACGTCTCTTTTCATAGATTTCCAGAAGAAAAATCTCCGGGCGAGTCTCAATGTTTTATCAATCCCGAAATGTCCAGACTTCTCATGCACTTCTGCGAGTACTTTTTCAATTAGTGCGCCAGGTACGCAGAGTTTCACTTGATTGGATTTCTCTATGCTTACTCTAAAAATCATTCCTTCCTTAATTACATATTTTCCTTGTATCTTGGCACGTCTCATTTTCTTTTCATTTTTATTTCTGTCTCCGTTCAAGACATTTAAGATGCCGCTTAATTCTTCGTCTTTCTTCATGCTTTCTATCCATTCCTGTCTGGATATGTTTCCGAGTTCTTCATCCATGATGGCATTTATGGATAACTTCACCACTTCCTCTGGTTCCTGCGTCACATGTAAATGGGATCTACTTAAGGCATCTGCAATTTTATTGTCCTTTCCTTTAATATCCACTATTTCGAAACTGTATTCCTGGAGAAGTAATGCCCATCTTGTCAAGCGAGGATTCCATTGCCTTGCAGAGTTTAACCATATAAGACTCTTATGGTCGCAAAGAATTTTAAATTTTCTTCCTTTCAAGTAAACTGCAAACTTTTCAATACCAAATATGATGGCCAAACATTCCAGTTCGCTAATGGTATACGCCCTTTCGAACGCTTTCAGTGCACGACTCTCATATTGAATTACAATATCTTCTCCATCCTCGGTTTTCTGGAAGAGATAGGCCCCTAGACCTATATTCGATGCGTCTGTCCCTATGATGAAAAGTCTTTCAAAATCTGGCTGGCCTATAGCTGGACTAGATGTCAGGTCTTCTTTTAGTACATTAAAAGCCTTTTCCTCCTTTTGTGCCCATTTCCATTTCATATCCTTTCATGCCATGACCAATCTAATCCTGTCTTTCTCGCATGTATCTAATTTAGCTTGAGGTTACTTCTCTCTTATTTTCTTCCAGCATTCGTAACTCATGACTTCCACTACGCTTCCACAATCAACCAAACATTTAACTTCCAGTTCTATTATTTTAGCGTTAACATAAAACGTTCTTCCAGGTTTTAGTCTTCCAAAGTCTGGCTCTCCTACTAAACATAATTCTAGACTATCACTGGATTTCTCTATTGTTTCTCCCCACATTTCATGTTCCTTTTCACTAGGTCTCACACCTGGGGATTGCTGCAAGAGCATTACATATTTGAAGCTCGATTACTTTGGGCGTTCTCCAAATGTTCTCCTCCCTGCGATCTTTCTTGGAACCTTCTTCCATCAGTACAATAGCTTCTTGTGAGCTAAATTGCCTCGTTTCTCTCTTCTTCCTGAGATATATTTCTTCTCTCCGTTTCATCATTGGATGCTCGTCCATTCTGCTGTCTTTCTTCTCTTTCCTCTCTCCATCTAGGACTTCCCCTTCTGCCATATCTCTGAAATCTATTTCGGCCTCGATATGTCCTATCATATTCCTGGTACCTTCCATCTCCAACAAACTCTTGATTCCTGCCGTAATCGTTCCTATTTCTCAAGTTGGTTCCTCTTCCTCTATCCTGGTCCTGACCTCTCAAATCCAGATTTCTAACCTCGAACTCTTGTCTTCGGAACTTTTCCCTGTTACGATTATCTTCGTCATTATAACGTCTCTTTGCATAAGGTCGATCATCCCTGTCATTTCTCTCTCTATCCCAAAAGTTTTGAGTTTTCTTCAGCATATCTTCTGTCCTTAGGTATTCTATAAAGTCATCCACTTTCTTTATTTTCACTGCCGCTATAGCTCTTTGGATTCTTACTGGTAGCGTTTGGATTACTTGTTTCACTAATTCCTTTTCACTGCATCCTTCTTTCAAATTCTTAAAGCTTTTCAAGGTTTCCCATGTAAGTTCCTCCAGAATTTCAATTTTTGACCAGTCGATGTGTTTTCCTTTAGGGCTTTCAATTGCCTTTCCTTGATGTCTTTGCTACAATAGTAATCTAAAAACTTTCGACTGAATTCTCGAAAGTCTTTGAATTTGTGTTGGTTTAATTGGTACCACCCAGCTGCTGACTGTTCGAAACACGTGTCAATGAGACTAAGAGTCATGTGATCTGGGATTCTCATTAAACGTATATTCGTGGTACGCTCCTTCAGGAATTTCCGTGGGCATTTCTCTGATATATTTCCATTAAATTTAGGCATATGCTGCAATTCCTGAGGTCTAGGTATCCTTGATTTATATCTTTCACAGCCTTTGAATTCTTCTTCTAGTGTATCTAAAAAATTCTCATTGTTGCTACCTTCTTCACTACTCTTCCGCTTTCTCTTTCTCCTTTGGTGAGATCTTTTCCCATATTCGTTTTTCTTTTCTTCTTCTATTGTAGACTCATCGCTAGAGCTTTCTTCTTTTATCTCTCTCTTGATATAAGTCTCTTCCTCGCTGCATCGAAAACTGGATCTAGCATTCCTTTCTCTTACTGATATATTCTCTAATCTTCTTTCCACTTCTTCCATTCTCTTCTCTGTCTTATCCATCCTTGATACTGCTCCGTTTATTTTTCTATCCATTTCCTTTCCTCTCTTATCTGCTGCATTCATAATTGTTCGATTTTCCACAATCTCCTTTTCTATACTCAGAGTTTTTTCTTGAGCTTCTTGAAATCCATGCGAGTTTTCTTCTCTTAGTTTTAAAACTTCCCTTTCCATTCTACTATTCATTTCCAAACTTCTATCTTCTATCATGAGCTTAGCTTCCTCTATCTTGCTTTCGTTTTCTTTTATTCTTGAAACTGCTAATTCTATCTGAGATTTACTTTCAACCACCTTTCTCTCCAAATTTTCGTTTCTTTGTCTATTTTCCTCTCTGGGATTCGAAACCTACTCTTCTATTCTTCTAGTTGTATCTAAACTTGTACTCTCGATTAACAACGTTGTTTCTTCTATCTTGCTTTCCAGCGACTTTCTATTTCCTTCACACGGTTCATTCAATCTCAAGAACATCTCATGAGTTTCGGACCTCGAGGCTTCCAATTTCCTGATGTTTGCCTCGAGCCTTTCTTCTATCTTTTTATTACTTTCTTCAAACTTCTTTTCTAACTTACTACTACTTTCATCTATCTTTTCTTCGAGTCTTCTATTATTCTCATCTGCCTTCCTATTATTCTCATCCGCCTTCCTATTACTCTCGTCCATCTTCATTGATAACTTCTGGAACATTTCTATCACGGTCATTTCTTCTATTTTCTCTTGTTTTTTCCTTCATTTTCTCTTCTTCTTTTTCCCTTTCCTTCTCTTCTTTCTCTTTTATCCTTTCTTCCTTGCAATTTTTGCATACGTAATTTCCTCTTTCACTTATTCCTATGTACTTTTCTCTTCTTATCTTCTCGCATAGCCAATGTTTCATTTCTTTGCAGGAGCTGCATAGGATAGTTTCTTCCTTATTTACCTCTCCTCCACAGCAGTTTAATATTTTCTTTCTGTTTTCTATTTCCTTTATTATGGTTTCTCTGTTCTCGTATTCGATTTTATTTGATTCCTCCATTTTGGCTTTCTTCTTTTTTCGCTTTCTTATTCACGATTCTACTAGCCGCAAGTTGGTCGCCACTTGTGCTTCGCCCTGTTCGTAGGTACTGTTAAGGTAAGGCCCACGTTGTCACTGGCACCGACAAAACCTAATTTTATCTAGTGTAGACTGAGAAATGTCCTGGGAGAGGGAGGGGGTCTCGAGCCACCTGATCCCCACCTTGGGATACGGGCTATTATCAATAACAGGCATTATTCAAGAAGCCAAAAACGTAATTTCATCTAGCTTAAACTGAAAAATTTCCTGGGGGTGGGGGCTCGAGCCGCCTGATTCCCACCTTGGGATACGGACTATTAACAATAACATGGTTACAGAACATTCTCCGTCTTGTCTCGATAATTATTTCTCTCAAATTATCATCACATTATTCAAGAAGCCAGAAACCTAATTTCATCTATCGTAAACTGAAGGGGGGCTGGAGCTCCCTAATCTCCACCTTGGATACGTGCTATTAACAATAATAGGGTTATTGAACACTCGCCGTCTTGTCTCGATAATAATTTATCTCCTTAAATTATCGTCACATTATTCAAGAAGCTAAAAACCTAATTTTATCTAGTGTAAACTGACAAATTTCCTGAAGGGGAGAGCGGGGTTGAGTACCCTGTGCCCCACCTTGGATACGTATTACTATCAATCACAGGGTTACAGAACATTCTCCGTCTTGACTCGATAATTATTTTTCCCCTTAAATTATCGTCACATTATTATATTTCACACTACGAGACACCAAAAAACTTATTTTATCTAGTGTTTGATTGTTTGTTTGAGTTGCTGTTTTAAGTCCACTTTATGCACAGTAAGGCTAATCGGGACTGAACCTACAGTTGAAAGTGGAATCCGAACCACTTGTGCCTCCACCGGGTATCGAACCCGGGACCCCTTGATTACAAGGCAATGACGCTACCACTGCGCCATGGAGATTTATCTAGTGTAAACAGAACACTTTCGGGGGGGGGGGCTCGAGTCCCCTAAGACCCCCCTTGGTTACTGTGCCTGACCACAGGTATCCGTATGCTTCAAGACCACTTTTCTCAGCTGTGCAGGCATCTTCAAGGAATATTTTCTCACCAATTTTCTGTGTTTTAACGTTTCCTGTAAAGACACTGATGTTGGTCTCACACATCTCAAGATTATATCAATCTTCATTCTCTATACGTGAAGAGGAACATGCAGACAGTCATATCAACCGGATGATATAGTCTCTAAGTATTTCTCCAATAATAATTTCCCATGGTTCTATAGCCCACCATGGCAAATTAATTCAAGATACAGACTATATCATCCAATCTATATGACTGACTGCTTGTTCCTCTTCACGTTTAGAGAATGGAGTTCAAGGAGTAATCTTAAAATGTTTATGCGAAGAACGCACTTAACTTTCGTACTATTGAACTTAGAAAATTCAAAGTTCCTTGTTTATGCATGTTAGGCACTGGACTACAAAATGTTGTTGCAACATCATGATCAGCAGTGCAAATTCTCTATGCGTATATTAGTAATCGTCAATTCCTATTATTAATAAATCTTTGTCTTTAAATTTTTATATAATTACAGTAAAACCTCGTTAATTCGGACCCCGACAAGCTCGACTTAGCTTGATTCGGACAGGCAAAAGGCAAAAAAAAAAAAGGAAAAAAAAACAGAATGCAAAGTTTTAAATGTGGCTAGAAGTCAACAAGAGAACTTCCCAAAGAAAAGGCAGTCAACCACTGATGAAATTCTGTTTCCCGCAGACTTTGTACTGTACTGTATAGCGTATTTAGGCCTGTTCCGTTTAAGTAAATCATAATAAACGTGTTTTGTTACTATAAACGGAGTTTTAATGTACTTTCTACTGTTCTTTTAGGTTATTTCAGTTAAGCGGGACTTTCGTTAAAGCGGTCAACTTATCCCCCATTAATCCGGATTAACGTGGTTTTACTGTACATATTAATATAAAACTCTTTGCATTTTTTTGGTGTTTTGGTTGATCTCCTGTGGCAAACGGTTCAGCAAGGAGCAGGGGAAGTCCATCCTCCCCTAGGCCTATGACGCACTCCACCCAAAAAGGAGACATTCCCCTTGCCCACTCCTTTACACTGAATTATTTACTCAAATTAATATTTTGGCCAGACAAAATTTGCCTAACAATTTAATACAGACATATTTAAACAATATATGTTTATTTAGGTACTTTTGGTTCACTCATCCTACTCCTCATCATGGCGGTCAGACAAAAGTTGAGAAAAGCGACGTAAAATAACCTAATTCAATGAATCAAAGTCTGGAGAAAGAATCCACGCTGCTGTTGTTCACTTTCTTCTTTGTTGAGCAAATCAACCATCGGTGTAGAAGTTCGAAAATCGCCACCAGAGGGCAGAGACTCACCCTAGCGTTAAAAGTGACTCTTGCAAAGAGCATGATAAATTGATAGAAACAGAACTAAATTTAGAAATTGAAACAACTAACGGAAAGAAAACCTAGTGTCAATACAAGAAGAACTGCGAATGTGAATACTCTGATTCTCTTATCGTCCCTTAAGTGCTTGCTTGTTTAATGGGTTAATTTCCCATTTCAGCAATCATGAACTAGGTGCTCGCATTAGAAATCAGTTGGTTGGTTGTCTTTTTATAAGTGATTATTCACGATAGGATAGGATATTCTCTAGTGAAAGGTACATTACATTGCCTTGATAATTATGTGTTTGTAATTTCACCAATTCATTTCTAACGCGAGCGCTTAGTTCATGATCACAGAAATTTCGCAATCTTGCGCAAACACTACCAAGCAGTACATGCGCAATTCATTCACATATATGGTAGCTATTTTACTTTTTTAAAACTAAAACACAAGAGGGGTGTAAGGGTAGTACACACAATTTTCAATCTCACTTACACGTAATACACCCTGGACTGCATTTTGCAGACCAACGAGGCTCTGGCGTCTGGACCTAAGGCCTGTATAATCATCGTAGAGCTGAGTGTGTGTTGTCCTGTGTTTTGTCCTCATGTGTGCTGGTGTCCCTTTACAGCCTCAGCAGAGGCGCCAACCTACTGAAGATTATTTTTTGGGGACATGGTAATTTTTTTTGGGGGGGCAAGGTTGGCTAAATATTACAGCTTAGCTGATACCAATGCCGCTGTATCGGTATCGGAAAGCATGGGTTGGAATTCATCTACCTATACCAACCGATACTTTACTGGCATTTTGGTATTTTACGGGGTCCGTAAATATGCGGTGTTACATTTTCGCGGAGTCGAATTATTCTGAAAATTATGCAAAACATTTTTTTTTATTTTGCACAAATTTTGCACGAAAAACTGTATTTTTTGATTACATAACATCTAATTTTAATATTCTAATGTAATTCTTAAATATTCTAAGGCATAGATGCATATAATTGGAGAAAAATATTTACACACAAATATTGCTCAATATTTTGAACAAATTTTAATTATTGCAATTTTCAGTATCTGTATAGATTAAAGTGCCCCTCCAAAAGAACTAAAATATTCTTACTTGGGTAAGAATATTTTAGTACTCCGACATTACAGTTAAGTTTTTCGTTATATTTTAGTTATAGTTGGACACCGAATAGTGTGACAGGTGCAAAATAGCCTAATTGCTGACGCACCAAAAAATTTCGAATTCAGTCAATCAATCAAATCAAAACACATGACTGTTTTATTTTAGTGATACTAAAGCGTTGAAATTCGCGAAAATGTTCACAATTCGCACATTATGTGAAATTCGCGTTACATCGCGATTTCTAATGGCTAAAAATGTGTTCAGAATTTGTCACTGGACATAGCTACATTAACATTTTTTTTGGCGCATTTGCGAAACATTAAGGCTCCTACCCAGGAGCGTATATTGTAGGCTATCTGCGAAGCCTGAAACCTAGAGAGTAAAATACAGAAGGAAAATCGATTAGAAACTGTGAATAAAACTCATTTCAATTGGAAGACAATGGCGATTCTGAAGTTGGCAACCTGAATTCTCAGGAGTTGGCAACCTGAATTCTTAGGAGTTGGCAACCTGAATTCTCAGGAGTTGCCAACCTGAATTCTCAGGAGTTGGCAACCTGAATTCTCAGGAGTTGCCAACCTGAATTCTTAAGAGTTGGAAACCTGAATTCTTAGCAGTTTGCAACCTGCTGCCATTGGGATGGCAATGTGGCTTCCTTCCAAGGATGAGCAAAATGTGCGTGTCTAACCATTATACCGGGGGTTTAAGCGAGCCTATCTTCTCCCTTCCTCCATAGTTTAGGGCCATGTATTATAGAAAGATAGTCCAGGTCTTGAGTTCATCATACGCCACTGCTCCTACAAATAGCATATTCTATCGTAGTTGTATTTTGTTTACTTTGCATTGGATTTTCACCAGGAGTCCCGGGTTCGAATCCCGGCCTGGGCATGCATGGGTGTTTGTGAGTGCCCCTTCATCAATTTCATCATATTATCACTCACGCCCATCTTCGCGATTAGCCAAAAGTGGCAGAAAAGCGAGGTAAAATAAACTAAATCAATATTAAATCATTGATTTTTCAAGCTGTAGTGAAATTTTATTGTTTCAAGCAAAATAATATTTTTACTTAATGATTTTATTCAATAATTAAGTTAATTGTGAATTATTAACTTTTCTTATTGAAATATTTGAACATGAATTTTATCCTACTTTGTATAGATATGATTTCAGAATTTTGAATATTTTTATTGTCAAATCAATCCATGAAGTCAAGAAAAATCAGATTAGTTGCTTAATTGGAAGCACAAACGTCCTATTACTAGTAATAAATTGTACGCAAATAATTTATTTTATCTCGTGTGGGGTCCCTGTAGCGCGTGGCTTAGGCAATCCACCTGCTTGCAAGTACTACTCGAGATTCCTCATGTTGTTCAGGGCAGCTAATGTTTAAAACCTTTGTGTGGCGGTACATGTTACGCACTTTAGTTCTTTGGGCTGGGGTCAGAGTCTTTCAAGGGCAAATATTATTTTGACTAGCAAATAATAGTGAATAGTTGTCCTTGCTATGTATGAAGGTGTAGCACTTGACCGTGCAGTTGGCAACACTGAGTGCATCAAGAGCTGTCAGTTGGTACCCGAATGTATTTCAGCTCCTGCCGATTGGGAAAAAAAGGTTTCTATGCATCTAAAGTTGCCTCGTGTTGGACGATGAGAAGTCCGCTTCTTAAATTTTCAAATCCTGCTTTCCCTGCCTGCACCCTGGACAATGATGGTGGATTGATTGATTGATTGATTTGGTGTTTTAAGTCCACTTTATGTACAGTAAAGCTAATCGGGACTGGACCTACATCTTTAAGTGGGATACGAACCACTATGTGCCTCCACCGGGACCCCTTGATAAGAAGGCGACGACGCTACCACTGCGCAGTCTTGGGGGCACTGGACAATGATGGATCGCAGATGGAAACGCCAAGATGGTGTTTATGGTGCTAGAGACGAACATGGCAGCTTACACAGGGTGCCTATGACATTTATATAAATAATAAGCAGAATTAATGTTTTCTTCATTTTGTGCATAAATAAACATATTGAAAATATCGTGCCGATTTAGAGGAGGAACAATAGAAATAATATTTTCTTTATAGGCCTCAACTTCCTCTCAACTATTTATGATTACATTCTTGTATCATCGATAACTATTTATGTAACAAAATACGTGTTATAAAGTTTAATAAAACACTCAGGTAGCACACACCGTGTCCGAAACCCCTCTGAGCACGGATGTTATTGCGAATGTCCCTTCATCAATTTCATCATATCATCACTCATACTCACCTTCATGATTAACCAAGAGTGGCAGAAGAGCGAGGTAAAATACACCAAATAAATCGCTTTGATATAGCATTAATACGACCAATTGATTGATTGATTTGGTGGTTTAAGCCCACTTTATGCACAGTAAGGCTAATCGGGACCTGACCTACAGATTAAAGTGGGATCCGAACCACTATGTGCCTCCACCGGGTATCGAACCCGAGACCCCTTGATTACAAGGCGGCGACACAACCACTGCGCCATCGGGGAGACCTGTATGTTTAACCAAGCAGTGTTTTCTTCTTGCAGTACGCAATGGTACAACACAGCCTACTACCATGCCTGCTCGATAACAATTACCTATGTTTAACGAAAGAAATATAAATAATCAAGCACAACGGTATAATTTCAAGATGAATTCAATTTTGCATATTATAATTTTTGTCGCCAAACTTATTATCAGCACCTTTCTAATAATAATAATAAAAAAAGGAAGACTACTTGCAAGTATGATTAAACACACCAGTTCGAACTATTTGTACTAAAAGTCACAGAAAAAGGTGACATATGAACTTAAATGAGAGGAAACGTTCACTGCACACTGTGTAATATTTGCTTTGTTCATTAATGTAGGCACGATTTATTCTCGTCAACCAGAGACGGCGTCTTCGGACTAACAATTATCGAGTCCTTGGTCCTTGCACATCCCGTGCCTTGAAGCGCACCTTCTTTCTCAGAAAATTCTAGGATAAACGTGAGTTTCTGTTCAAACAACGGAATTCTGAAAAATGAACCGCTGGCTCGCTCTAATTCCGCATATACAAAAATGGCCTCCATCATGGCTCCGTTCCCACAATGCAACAGTCTGTGAAATTACTGTTTGTCACAACAACAAATCGTACAATTAAAACATTTGTAGATCTGTCCAAACTCTCTCCCAAAAATTAATCACGAACTTTATATATGTAGATATTAGGATACAGAAAATGCAATTTTATTATGTAAACACATCATAAATCGTATTTACGTGAGAGTTTACAGTGTTTCAAATTTTTCATAAAATCTCTTTCATTCTTCAATGGGAAGTAAAACAGTTTTGAAAGAAAAATATTTTCTCAATCATCAATTATAATTTGAAAGTGCTACCACCAGCATGAAAATAATGTACAATGTTATGAATGTTTCAAGCCAATATCAAACTCTGTCATCTAGCGAGGAAATATGCAATCACAGGAACGTAGATCCTCTGTGTGAAACCTGTTGAATCTCTGAAGAACGGGTTGTTTCTATAAGCATTTCATTGTCGATCAGCGTAATTTAGTGAAATTTTGGGAAATGCCTGGGCCTGGTACGCTCACGCCAGAAATTTCCACCAGGGCCGCCTTAGAAAACGGCCATGACCAGGACTTTTTAAATGACAAGGGCCAGATCCGAAAATGTGGAACAAAGAGAAGATCAGAAATGCTGTTACGTTGATTGAAGTAGGTTATTTTGAGTTTCTTTTCTGCCAAGTTTGTCTAATCGTGACGATGAGGTTGAGCGATTGAGCGATGATATGATGAAATTGATGATGAAACACCCACACAATTAAACACCTACGTCCATGCTGGGATTCGAAATCGGAACCTCCTCACTTAGTAGCGCTGTTCCAACCAACCTCCCGCGGTGGTCGGTGGAATGCTGTTGGAGTATGTATTAGATGTGACCACCAATGATATGGTACTATTACAGCCATGGGCGTAAATTGGGAACTAATTTTGAGGGGGCAGAATCAAACTTGGGTTTAATTTTGAGGGGATAGAATTAAAGCTGGGGATTAACTATGCAGGACTTGAAAAATTTTCCATTCCATAAAAACAGAGTCCAGTATTATTTGCTAAATAACTGTGACGTTTTATAAATCACAAACATTACTATTCATTACTTTCCTCCTCATTTTGATAAGCCTGAAAATGTTTGAAAGGCAAGCGTCTCCCTTGCCGCCGCAAAGTGATTACAGTTACGTACAATTGAAGAGTTACAACATTATGTTCCAAAGTAACGGAAAAAATTCAACTCATCGATCCCCTCCCCACCCACTTCTCATTAAAATAATCAGTGCTTATTGTTTACATTCGAATGGTTCTGTTTTCCGTAAACTAGCAATGTCTTTTTCAAATTTCCTTTAATTTTCTTTTACCAGCACAATTGAACTGCCATGATAATTCTATGTTTAGAAAATAATTTATATATACATAAATTAAATGATATTATGATTATAATAAAAAACCTACAAATGTGAGTTAACCCAAAGAAACGAGACAATTTCGTCTCATAACCAGTATAGAGTTTCGGTTGAACAAAGACAATTTACTTTCTCTTGGTAGGCAAGGACAAGGCTTGCATTAAGAGGCCATAGTGTAGTAAAAAAAAAAAAATAATATTGGTGAGGGCATCTGCCCCCTCCCCAATCGTTGTTACTGGTAACCTTGAATCAATGGTTATAAAACTAAAATTACCCAATTTTGCTGACTGCAGACTTATGGAGCTTGCCTCTCTGCACAACAAACACATTCATTTATGCAAGGACAAAATTGAAATTTTAAACAAATTGATAAATCGTGGATTTTATTTTCGTTAGTGTTTTCGGTTGAATATGGGTTTTGAAAAAGGGGTGCTGAAGGTGGTGTGGACCCTTTCGCACCTGCGACGCCCCTATTATCTCCTCAAAAACAATGTGATTGTGATATAATTTTACTATAATAATCAGTAGTCTAGTCACGTATAGAGCGACCACAAGGAAAAGAACATTCGGCCAAAAGTCTCCGCGCATCTTCCCCTCCATCGCCGCAACTCGGGGCACAAGGACATCGCGCAAAGACACCAGGGGTCCCGGTTTCGAATCCTGGCGTGGGCTTGGATGTTTGTGAGTATATATTTATCAATTTCAACTCATCCCCCATCTTTGAAAATTAGCCAATAATGACACAAAAGCGAGGTAAAATAAAGTAAATCCATCAATCAATCAATCGGGTCACAAGAAAGTACGCTCCACTCTGCTCCTTCCCTCCACGCGCGAGTACGATACACAGGGGTGCGTCAAGTATCTCAGCGTTGCTTGCTTAGAAGATTTTCGCTCGTTGAGCAGACTGATCATTTACTTGACGCTGTTTGCTCATTGATCAAAATATCAGTGCCTTTGAATAATATGTGATCAAGTTTTCTGCCTCGAGTGGACAAGATATCGGTTTCAAAACTTGTTAATTATGGAAATAGTTGATATGGAGTGAACACACAAAACTGTCGAAATTTTAATTTTAACACCCTTTCATAACTTTCAAGAACTACGGTGTGTATTTGGAATAAACAAAACTTTCATTTCAGTACAAAACTGAAATATTATATTATCTTCGGTTACTCCTCTTCCTCAGTAATTACACCATATCGCAATCCGTTAATCATAAATATTCCCTCATTGACAGCCAGCCCGCCATCCTCACACAGTTTTCCACACAGTTTTCCTCTTGTTACTCTTCTCCTCACGAGACCTAAACATAAAAACGCTATATTCTGTGGTCCAAAGCCGTGTCGAGCAAAGTTCCAGTTCGCTCAGCGATCAAGTGAGCAGCGCTCGCCGAGCAGCACTTATTTGGCCTTCAAGTAGGTGAGCGATCACGTCGCTCTCTGAGCGCTCAGATACATGACGCTCCCCAGGTGTCGCTGTCTTGCGTAGGCTCATGTGCCTGTGGTTCCATTATAGTAAAGAATATGTTTTTCACTTCATAAATTGCACAGAGCTTCTCCACAAATCGGTCACTTATCCGTCCCATAAGCACAGCCTAGATGGCTAATGTAACTTTATTTAAATCACAAGGCTTATTTGATTATTTACATTTATACATATCAAGAAGGGTGCAGTTGCAATTGAAAGCGCACCCACAAGCAGTGGCGTAGCAACATATCGCGAAGGCCTGGGCGAGATTAGAATGCGAGGTTTCCATCCGTTCTTTATATTTGAAATCTCAATGTGAATGCATACAAAATCTTCAGGGATACATCAGCTATTTAATTTATCATATTTAAATAATAATAATAAATTACTGACGAAAATAATATTTAAATAATTTCACTCGCCCTAAATATGTCTTTCTCTGTTTCCCGGGAGCTGAAATCTAAAGCTATAGGACAGACCCGTACCCAGGGGAAGGGCCATGGTGCCCTCCTCGAACCTCCTCGAACTTCTAAATAGTATAATGTGAAGATATGGTATCATTCTAAAGAATGATGGGATCAGAACCAGTCACTTCGCAATTAATTGCTGGGTGATGTAAGCTATTCATCATTCATCCTCTGATGAGAGCACTCGTCATTGGCATGACGAGTTAACGCTTGGCAATACGAAAGGTACAAATAAGATTTAGGAACTAATCAACTAGAAAAGACAATGGTCACTCGTTGAACCTGAATCATGGCTGGGTCTTAGGATAGTTACCTGTCTATCTGACGAATGAATATATTTACGATGAATAAAAATATACTAAGTCCTCTGTTGGCTTCTCTATCGGTTGACCAGAGCGTCGTCTTACTTCTGCTCCACTGCTCTCCTAACCTCTTCTCCCTTCTCAATTCCAATCCAAAGTCAGTCCCCTCTCAGCTTGTCTTACCTCTATATTCCCTAGGCCATGGAGCTCTTCCTCCACGCCGAATCGTGTTTTTAATTGCCACTATGCAAACCGCTGACTCCATAGGCAGAAGAAACTACCTGTTTCCTGAATAGCTCAGGAGGTTTGCATAGCACAACACTGTCCATTGTTTACATGCCTCAGAGGTTGAGACAACTGAGAAAAACAAGTGAATGCCCTGGTCAACATGAAGCATTCAGAGAGGCTTCTTATAAAATAAACATATAATCTTAGGGATTGATACGTTCTACCGCCGCGGGGAAAATTTTCCATGTGTAAAATTTAAAAGTCAAATCGCAAAGCTTGACATGACCCAGGTTCGCCAATTCGATATATTTTCTTAAAAAAACAAACACACAAAAATATAAAAACAACAAAAATAAAATTAATTACATAACATAGCTTTCTCTTGTTTTCCTAACCCCCCAAAAATATTCTCTTACCCAAAACCTTGCAATCCATAATAATAAGTACGCATGTCGATATAATATATATATATATATATATATATATATATATATATATATATATATAAAAAATATGTATCATTACATGACTGGTCTTTACAAAAGTTCATGTCATTATATGATATAACTTTCGACGTAACAAAATTTTGCGTACGTAAGCCTTTCATGTAGGATTGCTCATTCCTACTAAGTCGCGAGCGCTCGAAGTTCGTCCTTTGTCCATCGCCAGCGGGATGCCAAGGCTTCACTTCCAGCGAATGTAAACAAAACCTACATGCAAATGGCCGACGTGTTTTCGCAAGGAAATCCATAGTTCACAATGTTTCTATGGAATTGAGCCCTATGTGGACCCTTCAAATAAGTATCGTGAACATAAAAAAGTTTATAAATAAGTTCACAATAGCGTGGATTCTCAAATATGTAAGTAAAATCGTAAATAAGCATGTATAGCGTATATAAAAAATAGATGTAGTATGTTGCATTGAATATTATGGTAAATCAAGTGTTTGCTGTAAAATTATCACAAATACACATATCACTGTTTCTGCATGTAGAAAGCCTGGGTACACCAAAATATAGTACGTTTTGCTTATTTTATAGCCACTTCACTTATTACCAAACGAAAGGAAAACGTTGTTATGCACTGTTTATATAAAATGTTCCCTTCGTTGCAAGCCAAATAAACCTCTTAAAATATATAAACTTTCACTGGTTATTTCGCTTATTCATATGTATGAGTAGAAAGTATTCGATGCACATAATTATTTACACTGAATAATAAAACTGTTACAGGCATAAAAGCCCAGAAAATCAAAATAACATTCGATTTCGTCTATTGCGTTGTTATATACACTGTAGTATAGCCTTTCAAACACTGTTGATATATAACTGGACAATTAAAAGATCTTGCAAGTGTCCAAAAAAACTGGCTGCTCTGATTGTAGACATCAGAAATGAAATTTCACACATAAAATTCATGTGTAAAAATGAATAACTTACTATGTTCCATCTTGATGAAACAAAAAATAACTGCTTGTAATGAACATATGCATAAAACATTGGCATAATAAAGCGTACTTCCTGGAATGTTCGAAAGTGTTGTAAGAATGCTTTGCTGTTATTTGCATGTTCATTTGGCTATCCGTTATGAAAATTTCTTCTTAAAAAAATATAAACACTATTTGTTGCTAGCACTGGATCATTGGCACAGCTGCTGCTTGTTGCCTCCTTGTATTATGTTGTATGATATAATGCATGTTAAAACTGGCTAGCATGCATGGTACGGAACTGAACACATGAAGAAAGGCTATGGAAAAATGTTCTTTTAAATGATGCATGGGAAACATATTCACATAAATACATATGGTATAAGCTTGCATGTGCATGTGTGGGAAAACACTGAAGCACAATTTGAACAACAACTCTGTAATTATTGTTGTAACCAAAACTGCTGCAGTAGGATATCTGGTCTCTCTGCTTCTCTTCTTCTTTTGTATTACTTGTCTTCTTAACTTAGTTTGGGGCAATGTAAAATGTAATAAATTACCCGTTGAACTTGGGAGATGAGGAAAAATGTTTTGTCCCAACTGCAAAGGATGTGGAGGAAAATTCTAACTCGTTCCTTCACAAAATGTGGTGGATAAATGTATAATCTGTAGTCCACTGAACTGGGAAATTCATGGTTGAATTCTGTCTTCCTGGGAAAAGTGTAGTCCTCTTGTAGTATTACAAAATAAAGTATCTGCATACCTCCTTCACGTTGTTGGTGACGAGTCTCTCCGCACGGTAATTAACTTCTGCTGCGGAAGTCCTTCATAAAAATGCCCATGATTGGTGTAGGCACTGGTAGTCCACGTCGTTTCGTATAGACAGGTTAGGTTAATTAAGAGGAAAATTATAATAATGAAAGAAAACTATTGGGAATAGGTGTAATTGATTTACGGTATGCACACAAAACCAAACTCATTCCATTGCCTTTTCTTAAAATTAAATTAAGTTAAATTGCCTCATCAAAATTAAAATATGATTAAAATAAATAAATTAAATATCTGCCATAATTCTTTGAAAATAAATAAGAAAAATTTAAATAAAATACACAACCGTAATTAAATATTAATGTCCATGATTGACGTTTTGCCTTGAATAAAATTATAAAGTATAGCTGTGTTGCTCTGAATCTACCTGTCTTGCAAGTTGACGGTGCTTATAAACATAATAAACAAGTGCTGCAGTTAGCAATAAATTCCAAATAATAAAAACTAATATAGACATGGGCAAAGGGTTTAAAATTAATTCCTGAAATGAAATGCCCTTACTAATAGATTGATTAAGTTGCTATAAGGCAAGTTCAAGCAGAGTCCACTGGGGAATAGTGAAATCAGGTAAATTCTTGGGAATATCAAGTGGTAATTCAAGTTCCTTCATCTTTACCTGTTCAAAACCTAAAATTCTGGTATGTAAAATTTGTTGATCCACAATAATCTGAGAAAAATCCTGATAATTAAAAAATATAGATTGCGTTAATCTGAATTGATCTGTGGGTGTTACGTGTTCTAATAAACTGAAAAAATTGTTGTCAGTAATAGACTTCACTTCAAAATTACAAGAAACTGATCTGTTGTGTAAAAGTAAGTCTTCTAAACACTGTACATCTTTATCAATGGTAACTTCACTATGCTAGCAGAGGTAAAAAAAAAATTATGCTCGCATGCGCTCTCGACAATTTGCACTAATCGTGGACTTGCCTTATGTTGCATACTGTAAGTTAACTCTGGAATTCTAATGCGGGACCAAGAATTATTACGTAAAATGCCTAAGTTTACTGCTCTAAAAATAGGAGCAATGTCATTCATCTGTACTAAAGGTGTTTCAAGAAGTAAATGAAATGATCTACTACTGGGTTCATAATTAATCAAATATACTTTGGTCAAAGAATAAAATAATCCTGTCTGTCTTGTAAAGCGAATCTTTAAAGTCGGGGTGATGCTGAATAAACGGACGGAGCCAATTAGGAGTTAAAATATGATAAGATAATTTTCCTGAAGCTATTTCCATAATTATAAAATCTAAACGCTCTATCATCTCAGAGGCGTGCAATAAAGCAACAATATGTCTCTTTTCATTATAATCATAACAAAATTTAGCAAGTAATTCTTCCTTTAAATGCAAAACTGATTGCTTTAAAACTACCAAAATTCCATTGACAATGTTGACCATCTTTAATTGACTTTGTTTCATATTTTGTACTTCCTGAATTATATGATGTTGATTGGCTGCTAAAGTTTTAACTGATTGCGATAAATGATGAACTGACATGGTATTGAAAACAGAAAGTCCTGCACTAAACAAATTTATTAAATTGAGAAATATCTGCCTTTTCTCTCTGTTGAGTTGAGTTGGTGTTTTAAGTCCACTTTATGCACATTAAGGCTAATCGGGACTGGACCTACAGTTTTAAGTGGGATCCGAACAACTTGTGCCTCCACCGGGTGTCGAACCCGGGACCCCTTGATTACAAGCCGACGACGCTACCTCTGCGCCATCGGGGAGGCCCTCTTCTCTCTGTTGTGGGTATTAGTAACATTCTGATATAAATTTCGACAATTAGGTCTTACGTCTCCTACTGTAAATTTACATGGAATACTGAGAAATTTCAGTAAGATAATCATTAATCTTGGTGCTAGTGTCATTATGAATGACCTTCCATTGCGCACACGCGGAATAATTTTCAACCTGAATATGCGCATCGATGAAAATATTCAGTGTTGTAAAAATATTCTTACTGCTATGAATGGTTAACCCTTGTCTCTCATAATACAAGCCTAATGATTTGAAAAATATGTCTTGCGACTGTCCATTGTAAGGTAGGGATCAAATAAAATTAATCAAGGATAGGACTAGGATTAAAATCCAAAGCAGGAAAGTAATTCTGCTAGTAGCCATGCTTCTGGAATAAAAAAAAATCCTGCATCAGTACAGCTTGAAGTTAGGATATATACCTTAGTAAAGCTAAAATTATGCTGATGTAATGACAATGAACTAAGTATGGGATCAGATAAGTAACTAGAACGGTGTTAGGGAAGGGGTGGGAAATAACACATCAGCAATATCATTCGAAAGATGGGAAAGACACTGTAACTCTAAAGCCAATACCGTTAGTTAACAACGAACTATGGGAAGTATTATAATAGATCCCTGCGACGTCTGGGTAGCTGAATTAGAAAGAGTACCGGAGCTAGTTACCAACATTTTGCGCTACACGCCCATGGTCAAAATAAGTCCTACGTGGCAATGGCGTGTAAAATATATCGTAAACTTTGCAATTAAGCATAGGGTGATACGGGAGATTGGCACCCTGACAGAGCTCGACAATTTAGTGCAAGAATACTGGGAGGAGGTGAAGAAGCAGCAAAAAATTTAGCATCCTGCCCTTCTAACTACCGGAGGAGATTAGCCCTCCTACAACAGGAGCTGGACTTGACAAAAGACGATTTCCTGTGGCTGGGGGAATTATTCCTCAGCTGCAGGAATTGGGGGGTCTTCGATGAAGATTCTCAGTAGGGTAAGTGAACAAAATTTCCTAATAATAAATATTAATAATAATAAATTCCCAAATTATAACATTTGTGGTATACCACACTGTTAAAATTTGGACAGGCTAACAGTGCCGTGGCGACTTTTGCTGCACATGCCTGTGCTAATCACCGAGGCTTAGCCCGGGCATGTTGCTGGAAATTTTGATTCATCTATGTGCATAAAATGCTAAAATTGCCCTTTTTATAAAAATTTCCCTGATTTCTATCGAAATTTCGTTTGGCTTTATTATGATTAAATCCGAAAGCAAGTCGGTTTCCCAAAAAAAATTACTTAAAATAAATATATTTATTGTAAACGGGAAAATTTTGCGAGAACGACTCAAAAAAAATCTCGTCTTGTTGTTCCTTTGTTAAAATTATTGGTCGTGATTAATCTTAAGTGCATAAATGCGACGGTTATGGCAAAATTTGATCTATGTAAAACTAAAATATCCCTAACATTGTTGATATGAAATTCTATCGTAAAAAACAAATTATGATGGCTATATCCTTAACTAAACTGGCCCCATGAAAATTTAATGAGCGAACGCCACTGGTTCGGAAAAATATGCAGAGTCTAAAATTTTCGTTGTCGTCTCCATGCTAAATCTTTTCTGTGCTTCTAGCGTGCTCTGGAAGGTTTCCGCGCGGAGAAAGGAATGCGTTGACACCAGATATTCTTGCAAAGTTGCATTTTCGTGGTTTCTTGGAGGGCTTCAATGCAAGTAGCAAGGCTGGCTGGCTCGTTGCCGTGTTCGGGCCGAGTTATGGTTCAGTTCGGGTTCCGTCGTAATACGCTGGTCTAGTAAACGTCACTTCCGGCGCTGTTGCCATAACAACAGTATACCTGGCAATATACAACGCGCTGTCCGTACTTTCCCCATGCAGTGAGTATTGGAAGCGGGCCGCAAGGGATATCTTTTGTTCTTAGTGACAGGGTTTTTCAACGAATATGGTAATATGTATCTTACACCATTGTAAAGATTAGATTGAGAAGAATACGTACGTAAAATACAGGTTGCTTACAGGTGACAAGTTAAAGAAAGAATGGAAGAACAAAAGCAGGCACTTTCCATGAAAGTGACCGGCAACTTACGATTTCTTCGGTTTCCGCTACACAGGCTTGCTGACGGGTAAATTAACGTAAGTCGCATGGTTCTTTGTCTGTGGTCAGATAAGTCTTATTGCTATGCGTATGATTACAATCATTGTGCACATTAGCCATATTTCGTGCCTTTGCACTAATGGGTATTCAAAAACTACAATGCATTTTTTCGATCGGTAGAATACATGTGTAGTACAAAGTCATAGGCGTCGAAAGAAATTCTTGTAGGAGTAGTCAGGCCATTGACATATTTTAATAGTAGTAGTAGTAATATTGGGAGTGTCTAAAGTGATTTCAGTCAATAGCCGGAACAGCAACCACAAATGAATAGGGACGAGTACTGCTACTACTAATATCAACAACAATAATAAATGCATATGAAGATAACAATGGTTTATTATTATTATTGATTGGTTGATTTGGTGTTTTAAGTCCAGTTTATGCACAGTAAGGCTAATCGGGACTGGACCTACAGTTTAAATTGTAATCCGAAGCACTATGTGCCTCCACCGTATTATTATTATTATTGCATCCAAAGTAAATGTGTAAACTCAAGGTGTATCACGTCTATTAATTCAGGAAATTAGGATCGCATTTACATCTTAAACGAATGGCACTTTCCAAAATATATTATGTTCTTGAATTTCCATAAATTCTGAATAATCGTAACTCGTAATAAGCGATTTCTAACCGAAAATATTTTACTCCCAATGAGGAATTGAGATAATACGAAATAAATCTCTCCCCTAGAAGCTTATCTTCCCGCTTCTTGGAAATTCACCCCTTTTTCGAGTTATGCATATCGCTGTGTGCATTAAGGACTATTGAACGAAAGATTAAACATGTGATAAATGCAGTGGCGTAAATAACACCCCGGCGATGCGCGGGTGGGGGGCGCACGAGCTTCGGGGCGCAGTAAAAATGATAAACTAAGAAAGACCGATAGTTCACTTTCGGCGTTAAAATATATTTTCAACCGAACATATTATATTTTATGCTCCTAACTGCAAACAGAAAATGTTAATCGCAAGTAGAAAGTGGATTACCAGATTAGAAAACAAAACTTCATTAGCTGAATGGTTTACGTAGCCGAAGGGTAGACGACAGGCAAGAGAACACACTGGCAACGCTAATTTTCACCCTACTTACAATTTTTACCAAACGGAAAAGAGAAGTTTAAAAAAATCTTCGTCGACGAAATGAAGTTAAAATTCATCAAAAATTGCTTGAGAAGCACAATGTCAGGAGTGAGAGCGATCGAGCTCGAAAACTAGCAAAATAATTTGCTTCCATGGAAAAATGCAGAGGACTGCTAATGATCATTTGACAATATCGTAATTTTTGTAATAACAGTCTGTTTTCACATATATAATATTTAACAGTATCTCTGTTGTCTTAACCTTTCGTATCAGTTTTTACATTGATTCAAATTACATGTATGCATTTTCATGTCTTTATATACCTAATATAAATGTGGGCGTGAATTAATATTTTAGAAAATAAATATATTTGTATATTTTTAGACGAGTATGGGCACAAAACTGAAAGTTGCGCCGAGGGAGTGGGGGTGCGTAGAGCATGTTAGTTACGCTACTGGATACATTCCTGGCGCCTGGAGCCTACTGATCGACCTAAAGGTGTTTCAGCTTGGCAGCCCATTATTAATTACAACAAATTGTTTTCATTCTAATATTTTTGCATAAAAGAACATGATAAAGTGTAAGTTGAAACAATAACAAGATAATGATGGACAGAAGAAACGGCACATGTTGTGTTCAACCCTTTTGTCCTCGTAATAGGCTCATAACAAAGGAATAGATGCTACATTGCTTATGTAAAATATTTAATCTGGTTCACGTAAATATAAAGAAAGCAGTGGCGGCGATTGGGTTCCAAAACCGGGTGGGCAAGGTGTCAAAACTGGGAGGCAAAGACAGTATATTTCCCTTTGTAGATAAGATTTAACATAGTGCGGGGGCAAAAGTGGGCGAAAAAGTGGAGGGAATTGCCTCCCCCCCCCCTAATTGCCGCCACTGAAAGAAAGATAATAAACAACTCTTCGCACATACAAAAAGCTATTGCAAAATTTTGGAAGAAGTGCTAGTCACAACACGTGCGACATCTAAGTATCGCTTTCCTTAACATCATATTCTTTCCTTCATGCTTGCTTTCACCCTTACTTTGACGACGCCTTCTTATCTTGTGTATCTGAAACTACGAAAGTGGTTCTCCTTACATGCTAACTCTCCCTCCTTCCTTGTTTTCGGCTCATCTTTCCAAAACCTCAGCAACGCTCTACAGCAAACGCCATGTTACCGACCTTAGCAACGACCGTAGCAACTGGTTGTTTATTGCCAATATGGCCGCACCCATGCGCGGGACCAGCAGACGACTTGACCAGCGTATAGCGGAAGGAGGGGAATCGTTGCTTCGAGCAACGGGCAAAGAGATTCTCCCGCTTGGACGGTAAAAATACAACGGAGGGAGGAGCGTAAGAAGGAAATGAAGCGCTTGGATTCGCTGAGTCGCTGCGTGACGCGTTAATGTTGACAAAACTTTAAAGTACTACAAACATTGTTTAGTAAGAACTGCGAGAGTCGAAAGAAAGTCAAGGACTTTGAAATGAGGTCGTAGGCGGGGCGTGACCAAAATCCTGGAAATCCATTCTGCCATCTCAGAATGATTATGGTTAAACCACAACGGTTTTAGTTTCAAACTTTGCTCCAATAATATGCTAAGCATATTTCAGAATGAGTTGAGAGAATGATAGATTCTTCATTTTTAGTGATGTTAGCATAATATAAGGCAATTATCGCATATTTACAGATAATTATTTTATTTTTGGATGGTCGATTTCAAAATAAACGATTGTTAGCAGACGAAAAGTAAACTAACGAGACTAAAATAATAATTATCTTTTAAATAGTAAAGTTTGAACAAATTTAAACCAGAAAAGACACCAGCAAGAAAAGTAAAACTTCAGGCAGGAAATAACGTTAGTTGTAAGAAACAGTAACTGCGGTTAAGACTAAATATGCACAGGAACTTGTACAGTCAAGAGCAGAAGCATTACATAAATCTTGTCATCTTAACAAGAAACCAAAATAATTTATTAGTCTTGTTCTTCAGAATAAGATTTTTCTTATTAAAACACCCTCGATTGTACTAAACTGCTTGCCTGGTAATTTGAAATAAAATTGGGACATGGTTCGAGTCGCGTCAGCGCGATTGCCAGCAGCAACGTCGCTGGAATCAAAGTTTAAACCTCACAAGCTGAAAAACGGGAGCAGCGCCAAAAGTGTTAACACCGCTGCGGGCGAATCCTCCGCGATAACCAAGCAACCAATCACCGCGAGCCCAGCCCGACGTTATAAACATTAGAGAGAGTAAACAGTACAGTTTTAAACACGTGCATTTTTGTATGGGAGCGACTAAAGTCTAGCTCGGCAGCGGAGAAGCAAACCCCTCTCCCTCCTCAAACCCCTTGCCATCCCGCAATCCTCCGTTCGGGAACCGTCGGTCATCTTTGGACCCAGTCGGCTTGTCACGACACATTTTTTTTTTCCAAACGTTGAATTTAGTCTCCAGTCTTGAAGCCGTCGGAATGAAGAATTTGCAAAGTAAGAAAATCACCCCGCGTTTCCCTCTTGTATCGAGTTACGCACCAAGAAGCAGCCACTTCGGCCGCGAAAGACATGTATTCCTTTAACAGGACAACCACGGGAAGGAAAACTTCAATGATAGCAAATTTTTTGTTTGATACAATGTTGCCACATCTCAAATATGTTGCCACTCCGGTGTTATAATTCCCAGAAACGCTTTTACGAACAGAATTTGCTTCAAGCGAAGCAAACTATGAGAATTAATTTAAGCGATTATATATCTTAACGTTTTATTTCCCAGTAAAAGTATGTGTATTTTAAACCTCTCTCACCACAATGAGCCAGTACACGTTCAATTTTTAACAATGGTATAATAATAGGCAAAGTAGAGTTTTCAATGTTTATAGCAAGCAATTTTCCATTCAAAAGAGTAGTAGTAATTTAAATTGAATCAAACGGAAACAGGACATTTCTCATAGCACAAGGGAAATTAAACAAATAATTTCGATACTTTTAACAAATATTTCATTGGTTTCGTTATGAATTCTCACATAAATGTAACTAACCTTATTCAGTATCAATCTAATTACATACCTTATTATTTTATGGTTAATAGCTTTCTTTATATTGTATTATCGTGGTAACTTATAAATGTTCATACGAGGAATGGCAGAGCTTTTGAATTTCTGTATTTGTACTAATAAGTCTGTCTCAACAGCCTTTTTCCTCATTTCCTGTCTAAGAAATTACAATTTATCCTTTTACCTTATGTCTGCCTACATGTCACAAAAGTCAAGAGCTATCAACAGGAGAAGGATTTTTCCTAGTGTATCTATTTGGGAATCAACATGCAGCAGTTTTCGCCAATCACCAGCGAGGAGAACGGGATTCGAATCCGAATCCGCCCATTTTCTCCATAAGAAGAAACTCCCACAACGGACAAAATTCTTCAGTCCCTTTCCCCATCAATGCTCCCGCAAAAGAAGAACAGAAGATATGCAGAAAAGAAGAACAGAAGACATGAAGAGGGAGAAGGGAAGAGAGCAGAATACCAGAGAGAAGAATGAACACCGTAGTTTTGTCCCCACAAACTACACACAATATGCTCCTGTTCCGAAAGTGCATCGCATATCACGCTACTTCAATCAAAAGTGCAGCTTACATACTCCAAGTCATCACTGTGTGTAAACGTTCCCCAAAAATCTGACAGTCTTTGTAGATTTTATACCCAATGAAGAAGTAGAAATTCAACAAGGAAGTATCCTAGTGTTTACACTTCTCACCTCTGTACACTTGCATTACAGAATGTACATGAACCCTCCTAAAAGGTCATTCCGCAGTGTTTACGAAAGTGCTTTTTTATGTGACATGTAATGCGTCACATTCAACTCTACAACTTTCATGTAAAGCAGTTTTATACCCACAAAGAAGAACCTTCCGGTGTGTGCAACCTGTCTTTTAACGTCATGCACAGGAGTGTACTCCGTGAGTTTCAACGTCCCATGTCTCATTCACTTTTCCATAAATGCACAAACTATGCTTATCAACGGTGCAATTTTACATGGTTTAAGTGAATATGCTGCATGACAAAATCGTGTTTTTCTCCAGTGTCTATAATTTTGTTGACTGTTTCTTACTTAGTTCCTTGAAAGAAACGTTGAAATGAAAATCTGTGTGCAACCAGTTGTGAAACTTTTGCACGGGAGTGTACCATGTGAAAATCTATAAAAGTCGTTTATTCATCATTAAGTACACCGAACAATACTGATCAACAGTGCTTTTAACAAATGCCCTTGTCGATCGTTTTATTACCAGCTTTAAAGAAAACATCGAAGCAAAATTGTTAAGTGCATCAACCTCCAAAGGGAAGTCTTACAGTAACTCGACGGCATGTTTACCCACAAGTGTACATGTGTGCTTCATGGATTCCAAATATTAATTTATACTTACATCCGTAATTCCAGTAGTGCCGAGAGTCATAACAATCCACTGAACTATCGTGACAAAACTCCAAACACTTCCAGTGATTACGTGTGCATCGCAATATAAAACAAGAAGAACCAAAGTGGAAATATATTTATTATTCACACACACAAACACTACGTAGTGTATCCACGAATTTACGGTACTTTTTAACTCAAGTGAAAATATGTGTCGTATGAGTCCACTTGTGTTGACTACTAACGCACACGTGTGTTCACGCCCCTTTTTGGCGACCTCAGGTCATAAGCAGCCATCATTGTTGCTTGGCCACACCTTTAACATGTTACGTCAGTTATGTCAGTGATCATCACATGTCAATCTTCCGCAGCCATTACAAAATTGACGGTACGCTCATTCCATGCATGATTATGTGAGCGAGTATCAAAGTGCAAGTTAAGCACTGTGCTATTATTTCTTTTTTACAACGAAAAGATGCGAGCTTGTTATTTGTTTTTCTTACGGCCAGTTACACCAGACAGTACATTTATGCCTATGGCCAGTTCTCGCGTATCGCCAAGTATTTACACAATTACTATTCTGTTATCATTATTTCTTTCTTTTCGGTTTTGGCGGGAAAATATGGTTTTATTTCATTTTTATTTTTTCTATGTTTTTAATAAAAACTTCGATTTATAAGGATAGATCAACATGGATACCTTAAATATAAATTTCAATTCTGGAATTTTTTTCCAGAGGGGGTAATCGTATCAATCTCCTCTAAATTGAGATTTATAGCTAGCCTGAATTCATAACCCCTGTCGCCAACCGTTGCTCTCTCAGGCATTCAAAGAATGTCACATCAGTAATTTACAAATCCTTCCTGGTCTATTGGAGTTAAGGTGCTGATCAGCTGGTATTTCAGGGCGACGACCAGGGAAGGAGGAAAGAGAACAAAACAGAGAGCAACGTGTGGTGTGGGGTCTTTTGCCTGGAATCGCCGAACAAGAAGGAACTGAGGAGATTGAGCGATCGAACACGTTTCGATATGAACAGCTATCAGCGGGGAATTGTATCATCAGAGACAGACAGGTATTGTTACTTCCAACCATGTTAGTAGTGTAATCAAAGGTGTTCAAAGTAATACTTGGTACGAGGCCTATTATTTTTATTAATTTAAGCACAATGGAAAACCTATTTTGACGATGTTTTTGTCGATTTTATACTATTGCAAAGCTGTGATTTTTCATCTCATACTTCGTACGAGTGTCATAATTTCTTTCAAGTTAAAGTACATAACACCCACACCCACCTACACGCTCCTACACCCACCTACACCCACCCACACCCACCTACACCCACGCACACCCACGCAAACCTACACAAATTTACTTCCGGTCTACTTCCGGTTTACTTCCGGTCTACTTCCGGCTTACTTCCGGTCTACTTCCAGTTTACTTCCGGTCTACTTCTGGTCTACTTAACAGACACCTGTGGGCTTTTCTAGCTTTTTATAAGTACATATATTTTGGGGATTCAAACTAATACTTGGTACGAGGCCTATTGTTTTTATTAATTTAACCACAATGGTAAACCTATTTTGATGATGTTTTTGTTGATTTTATACTATTGCAAATCTGTGTTTTTTCACCTCATACTTGGTACGAGTGTCATAATTTCTTTCGAGTTAAATTACGCAACATTGAGATGGCTCGTAAGGTAAATTATTGCGCAATGATTACGCAACAAGTTATTACGCAGACCGGTATCTAGCGTGTTGTTGGTTGATTGACTTGACTTACTGTTTCGGATGTTTTCATCCGTGCTTACGTTACTTAAAGGGTTTTCGCATTACAGATCAGTCAGTATCGTGAGAGTGTTTTGAAGAGTACGGATGTGTTGTTGCAGTGTTAAAAGTTAAGTATTTAATTTATTTTAAAGCTACATGCTATTTATTATTTTAAGTTTAAAAAGTGTGTCAAGTGATTTTTTTCATAGTAATTTCGATCAGCTTGAGTTTTGATGTGATCAGATGTTACTTGCTGTCTCCGGAAATTCTGTATAAATGACATAGCTGAAAATTTTATCGTAATAGCTAAAATTATTTTCTTTGGAAGGTGGTTCAAGTTGTTTTTCACACAGATTGAATTTGTATAAATTTGTATTTGTATTGAATTTTGTATTTTTCCCGAGAAAATTTATATATAAATACCAGAGCTGAAAAAAAATATTATAATTATAACTATTGTTTTTTTAAGTTACATTCTATCAATTATCGTAAGTTTAAAAGTGTTTTTTTAGTAAATAGAATCTTATTGAATTTTGAGTTGATTGAGCATCTTATTGTTATTTACTTAAAGCATATTAAAAAAAATGTCATCTATCAATTTCATCGAATGTGTTATTTGTGGGAAATTCATCTCCAAAACTAATATTAGGAAACATTGGGCAAGATGTAGCGAAACAGATTCAACAATAAATCGTTTGTTACCTACTAAGTCTTGTACTCAATGTGGAAAAATAATTAGCATTGCTAATTTAAGTAAACACATGAAAATTTGCATTGCATCAACCGGACATGGAACATTGAAAAGAAAAATTGATCATCCTGAAGCTGAAGCTTCTACTTCCAAACAAATTAAGGTGTCTAATGACCAAAAGCCGATTAGATCTGCATTCAACAACCAACTCCTGGATTTTCTTTTTACTTCGAAACCAGGCTGTGATATTTCTAGTTTTTTGAGTGAAATTAAAACATCTATCATAAATATTTTGAAAAATAAACTGGAAAACAACTCCATAAAAGTATATGTTGGTCTAATCTGTAAATATAAGAAAACCAATGGTACAAGAAATATTTTTTTTTCACAAAACGAAAAACCAAGTTCTTTATTTGGTAGACATTGATAATTTGAATGTTTTTTATTCTAATTTTACTAGTGAATTGATTAGGAAACATGATGAATTCGAGGCTAAGGGGTCAGGTTGGTCTTTATGTAGAAGTCCTCACAGGTTAATCGCTTATGTAAACAAATTTACACCTTTTTCTGCTTCAAGCTATTTTCCACTTCCGGTAGAAATTCAGCATAAGAGAGCTGTGCTGAATATTTATAACACCGACAATAAGTGTTTTATGTGGTGCATTTTAGCAGCGCTTCACCCGATTCATTCTTCAAATAATCCGGAACAGGTTAGTCACTATAAGAAATATATCGATGAGATTGAATATGCTATGACAGGCATTGAATACCCTGTTGCTATTTCTGACAACAATATTTGAAAACAGGGTACGAAATGGAGAAGGAAAACGATTAGCTATAAATGTATATTCGTATGCTCCAGTTAAGCATTTTGTGCATCCTGTTAAGATAACTAATATTGTTGATGATGAAGCCATAGAAATCAATCTGCTTCTCATTGCTGACGATGATGTTCATCATTACACGCTAATTCGTTCACTCTCCCGCTTTGGAAAAGCCAAACTACCAAGCTTGATGCACACATCGAAGTTTGTCCAAGGTGTTTAACCATATTCGAGGATCGTGACCAACGTAATTACCAACATTTCCAAAATCAAGAAATTGCCAAACAAAAACTTGCTGAACATAAAGTCTACTGTGGAGTCAACAGACCGGCTCGCATGTTGATGCCCAAAGCAAATGAATTCGAAGAATTTAAAATGCACAAAACCTTGTTGGAACATCCGGCCATTATCATTGCAGACTTTGAGGCTTTTCTCAAACCATTGTCTTATTGCTATCCGGATCCCGAATTTTCTTCTACAACACCGTACCAGCTTCATGATCCAAATAGTTTTGGATATGTTGTTGTTTGGCAGGATAGGATAGATAAACCATATATATTGTTGTAATCCCGTCTTACCTGGGATCTGAGGTCACAGGGAAGTTTCAATAATACATTTAGGTAGAGCTTAATTTACTTGTCAGCTGAACCTGCTCCGATTAAGAGGGTAGAGATATGGAAGGTTGAATTTAAAGGTTATTTACGCTTGTCCATACCTGGTAGGTGAATGATGTTCTTGTCCAGATGCTTCTTGCAAACCGAATTGTGACTGTTGCCAAGGTTCTATCCGGCGACCCTTCGCTCACTATTCCGAGCGATCCCGCGCGACTCGCTGCATCCTTTTGCAGCCGTAACTTCGTGTACCGTCGTCGTAGCTTAGTAAGTTGTAGTAAGAGACTAATAATCCAAATGAGCGTCGAATGAGAGTCAAACTCCAATGAGTCCAAATGAGAGCAAGCTCGGGAAGCGAGCTTCCTTTTATAATCTTAGGCTTCGAAAGGTTGTTACACCTTTCGAACACGCCGGATCTTGTTTAGATCCACCCATTTGCCTTTCAGTCATTGCTTCACGGAAGTTACTAAGTCTGCGCATTCTTGGGATCGCCCGCTGGTCGGACAATTCCAGGAAATAAACAAGCGTAAATATTATCATGACGAGGTTTTCTCGGTTTAATAATCTCCATATCTCTACATTCCCCTTGTTAATGTAATCGATCCACTCTTTGATGGTCGACCATCTCCGGAGGAGGTTATATTTAAAATTAGCATTTATTAAAATTCCAAAATCCGTAGAATACCAATACATCACACTAGTCACCGAAAGATTCATATCATTAGAAAATTCATAGCACCAAACACCGTTGAAAAAGAAACGTAGAGAAAAAAAAGTGCTATAGGTCAAAGCCTCGTGTGTACTCAAAGAGTAGGAGCACCAACAAACAAAGTCTTGAGGAATATAAAAGAAATAATCGTGTAGTATTGACCCATAATTAGTTTTGACGAAAACACGACAACATCATAACAGCTGAAAAAACACAGGTCATCACACAGTGAAAGAACGCCGCACAACACACGTGGGTTTGTTTATTGTTCGCGGAGTTCAAAGTACACGCTGAAAACACGCGTAAGTTTGGGCGGAACATGGAGCCATCGTCAGTATGGCAACGCCTGAGACTGCACGTCGCTATAGGCGGAGCGTACTCGACGGCAGACAATAAAACACAAGGAAGACTCGTATCTCACACAGGGCGTGAAAATGGAAATCCACTAAATAAACATTAGCATCCGTGGTCACAAACTTGGCGATGTATACGACAGTTTCGCACACGAATTATGTGAGCGTGACGTCATTTGAACGAGGCCGAACACTGCGGCCGAAGAAAGGATTAATGCGTACCACGTGTTGGCAGGTAAGCTATGTCAACACGCACTGAGTGGGAGGGGCTTTGTCGAGGTAGGTCACCGTGACGTCATGGGAATGGCAGTCTGTAACACAAGCGTATGATGTCACTGCGTGCGGGAGACGTCCTGAGTAAAACATTCCAAAGCTGCATCGCCGCCGGGATGATGGAAAAAAAATCAGCCAATCGGTCGAGACAGGATTGGGTCCTTCGGTGCTGGAAATCCACAAGATCGTCCTCCGGTCACTTCAATAAGCCTAGATATCTCTCTCGGAAACACAGACAGGCGGTCAACACGGTAAATGATCCGGCAGCAATCGTCGCGATGAGAATGAAACAAGCGCAAAAAGGGAAAAATTAGCAACATGTAAAAGGTAGTGGATCAGATTTATAATAAAGGATTGCGGGTGATAAAGTCGACAGAATAAGGACTTTCAAATGAAACCGTGGAAGAATTTCGGGGGGAGGGGAGGTAGTATCTGATCGAAGTGATGGCGAAGGGGCAGGGTTTCTTACATTACGCAAAGTTTTTACGAGGACCTGTTTATGAATGACAGGTTTACAAGAGGAAATTTCGCCTAGGGGCAACGGGGGGGGGGAATAGGTGGAATAGCCGGACGAGCCGGGATAGGGGCCGGCGGCGGGGGTGGTCCCACTTGAGGTGCCGGAGGTCGACGTCCTTTCAGAAAAGTGGTGGTACAACGGTTTGGACTATTTGTTTGTTGTTTCGTACCAGAGGAGAAAGGGGGCGGTTGAATAGGGGGTGGGGGGAAAAACTGTTGTCTCCGGGGCATGTGAAATTGATTGTAAGGCAATCGGGGCACTGATAGAAGGTTTCTTGAATCGTTTTTGGGGTGTTGTGACACGTGATTTGGGGGAACAACAGCAAGATATAATTAATAATACCAATAAAATAAGCCCGACCCTGTGGCCGAGCGGTTAGCACATCGCGCTGCGACGCCAAGGGTCACGGGTTCGAATCCCGGTCGGGCTTGGTTGTTTGTGAATGTCCATTCAGCAATTTCATCCTTTCATCACTAATCCTCATCTTCGCAAATTATCCAAGAGGCACAAAACGCGAAGTAAAATAAACTAAATCAATGAATCAATCAATCAACCAATAAAATAAGTATGCCGAGAAGAGCTCTCACGATGGATGCGATAATAGCATAATGAGCTCGAGACATCTTGTGGTAGGAGTCTGAAATGAGAAAAGAAAGGGGAGTTCAGCGATAATAGAACGAACTAAGTGATTACGAGACATTTCCGTTTGTAATATGTGTAAATGTCGTATAGAAAACAATTGCAAGAATTTTACATGTATTGCGGGCAAAGGATTAAGCGCCTTCGATTCGCTGCTAAAAAAATGGAAAAATAAGTACAAAACTCACCAGGTGTCGCATGACATATTCAACCAAATTGAAAATGCAAATGTGTATACGGGGAAAGCTACCTTTTCAAACACAATTCATTTAAGTCCACGATCAAAAACTTATATCAGTTTGAAACTTACCACTACCACTCCTAACACCCCTAAGCCTGTACTTTTTACCCCATCTGCTTCCCTTATGACTCAGCATGCAGTAGTCCTTCCCAATGCTACAGTAAACCCTCAGTCATCTGTCATTCACATACACAACCCTACTGAAAGCACAATCACTTTGGAAACTGACACGATATTAGGCGAAATATCGACGTGTGAAATTTTAAATGACGTTACTTCCATTTGGGAAAAAAAGCGAAGATGCCGCATTTTCATTCGCTTGTAATGAAAATAGCACAGTAAAACAACATATCAGTGAAAGTCAACAGAAATTTGACCCCTCCCTCCTCACAGTTAACCCTGATATTCCCCAAGAAGAAAGAGAAAAAATCCTAAAGCTCGCATACACTTATGCAGATATTTTTCTCTGGCCAGGGGATAAGTTAACTAAAACTAATGTTTTGGAATATGACATCAAGCTGACAGATGACACCCCAGTGTATGCTAAAACCTACCCTATACCCTTTCATTACAGAGAACCCATGAAACAGGAAATTCAGAAATTATTAGACCAAGGTATTATAGAACGCTGTTAAGGGAGTCCCTATCGACACCCAGTCCTATTAATCAAGAAAGCCAATGGGACTTATCGTTTTATTTCTGGCCTTCGCGCCTTAAATGAAATAATAGCTCCGATATCATTACAGACCCCAGATATACAAACCATCATGGCAGAGATGGCTGGTAAGGAATACTACTCTATTTTGGACATGTCCAGTGCATTTTTTCAAGTTTCATTAACAGAACGTTCTATGGACATTACCGCCTTCTCCATTAACAAGCTTGGTAGTTTTAGATATGCTCGGTTATGCCAGGGATTGAAAACATCCCCCGGAGTAATGAACCGCGCAAGCGAACTTGCCCTTAGTGGAATAGACAGTTCAGAACTTTCTGTTTATACTGATGATATTATTATTTACAGCTCAAATCTCCCACACATGATTAACATACTGGACATAGTGTTTCAAAAGTTAAGAAAAGCATCCCTTAAATTGTCACCCTCTAAGTGTAGGCTAGCTTTTACTGAAGTAAAAGTCCTCGGTAAACTGGTATCTCAAAAGGGAATTAAGATTTCAAAACATATTCTTAAAGCTATTTTGGAATATCCCACCCCTAACACCAAACGCAAGCTTCGTAGTTTTCTAGGACTTGTAAATTTGATTCGGCGATTTGTGCAAGGATTTGCAGGACCGACAGAATGTTTATTCAAGCTTCTCAAAAATAATGTCAAGTTTGAATGGACTGATGAACACCAGAAAAGTTTCGAAACACTGAAACAAATGATCACTTCCGCCCCTATCCTCCGCTCTTATGACCCTAAGCGCCCCTCATATGTATTCATTGATGCCAGCGGAGAAGGAATTGGCGGAGCTCTGTTACTGCCCGACGAAGAAGGAAATTTACATCCTTGATTTGTGTACGATAAGGTTCGACATTGCATCCCTTGCCAGATCTCAAAGAAACCACAAGGTTCTAAACCACATACCCTACAAACATTTCAACCTGCCCAAATTCCTTTTCAACGAATTTATCTTGACGTCTGTGGGCCTTAAGCCTCTTCTAAGATGCACAAATACAAATATTTTCTATCAGTAGTTGATAGTTGTACTAGATACGTCATACAGCTCCTTTGGCTAATCATGATGCACAAAACATAGCAACAGCTCTAGTTGAGAAAGTCTTTCTAGTCCATGGCCTCCCGGAAACTATTCATATAGATCGCTCAACACCCAATTCAAGTTTACTTTTACGGGAGTTAGCTAATATTACAGGCGTACAACTAAAATATGTAGATACTTGTGCACATTTCACGAATGGACTAGTTGAGAGTTCATTTAGCTACTTAAAGGAAGTCATGAGAGTTTTTGTGTTGGAGAAGAAGGTTTCGTGGTGTGATTATTTAGCTACTGCAGCGTTCACCCACAACATTACAATCCATTCTGGGTCCCTCCAGAGCCCGTATTTTACTTTGTTTGGCTACAACCCAAGGATCCTAGCAGACGCAGTCCTTCCTTCGAACCCTGACAATATCTTCCAGACAAACGCACAAAGACTTGAACTCATGACATCCATACGTAAGACAGCTCATGACAACTTACACAAACGTTTCGAACAACAGAAACAGTACACAGACCGCACTTCTAGGCAAATACAGTACTCACCAGGCCAACATGTGTGGATCCTAGATGCCAGTCCGACTCCAGGCGTGTCAAAAGCTTTTGCGTCCTCTTATAAGTACAAAGGAACTATTCTTCGAAAAGTTAACGAAAATTCCTATGAAGTTACTTTCAGAGGAGCAGAGCAGAGAAAAAACTGACACTATTACGGTTTCTAGACTTAAAGCCCGCTACAACTAGTGCCATGAAAACCCCACTAACATATACACTAACATTCATTAACAGTCCACTCCGTTATCACTCTCCTTAGCCTCCTCGCTACGTACATTGCACATGCTAACATCCCATGATCCAGAATTTTCCCACGCTTACCCCCCCCCCCTTCACTTCCCGTGCTCGCACTGCACTTCTGCATTAGAACGAACTCATTTTTATTTTTAACAAGCCCAGGTTTACAGAATTCTATCCTAATCGTCGGAACGTTTATAATAAATCCCTTGCCTAATAATTAATTTCTCCTGATATTTTAATGTTATTTTATAATTTGCGATTATACGCATAGTAATAGTCAGAACATATCACTTAGCTGATTTGACTTAAAAGTACTAAGCGCGTTTATGGTTCTAACTAGCAAACATTTTTTTTCCCATTTGCTGGTACAGTGTCTCTCAAAAGTTTTAGGACAACGACATTTTAAACTATGCAACCCAATTTACACAAGGCGTTGGTGGGTTGCGTGTAGAGTTAGGCTCAATTTCAGGGTTGCCACATGCACAATAGATATTTATAAAATACGCGAAAGAAATAAAAACAAGTATTATTGTATAACATTATTAAAAATAACACTATTTTATCGCAACTGACAAATTCTTTCTCAAGGAAAAAAAATAGGTTTTCTAGTATTTCATCGCTGATGAGTCTACAGAAAGGAAACGAGGTGAGAGAAAACGAGAGGTGACAAAGGACAGGAGAAAGAGAAAGAGAAAGAGAAAACGAAAGGAAAAGAGGAAAAGTAGAGGAGAGAAGAAAGAGACGATAGACGAGGAGAGGAGATGTAGTTAGGAGAATGGAAAAAGATTCTAGGAGAGATGAGGAAAATGGAGCAAAGAAGAGAAAAGAGAAGGAAAACGAGATGAGAGAAGAGGGGACGAGAAGAGGGTAGTGGAGAGTAGAGTAAAGGAGAGAAAAAGAGAAGAACGAAAAGAAGAGGAAAAGAGTGCAGTGGAGTCGGAAATCTAAGACAGGAGAGGAGATACGAGGAGTGGCGATGAGTGGGATGGAGATAAGATGCGAGAAAAGTAGAGAAGGCGATATGAGATAAAAGCAGAGCAGAAGGAGGGGAGAGAAGAAGGAGAAGAAGAAGAGAAGAACAGAAGGTACTGAAGAGAAGAGGTAGTTGCAGAAAATATCGTCTCAGCGTCAAGAATTGATGCATTGGTCAAATTATCGACATGAAACATTCAATAACATATTGAAATGTATTGGAGAATGTATTAGATCGGTTCGAAATGCCTTTTGGCTTAGTTCAGAGCAAGGTAAAATCTTCCATGTAAGATCTTTGATTTTACCTGCCATTATACCACTAAAAACATGAATGTAATTTGAATATTTATAAGAATTATCCAATTTCTTTTCCTCTTCCCGTTTCGTTGAAATGGAGATTTTGTAATTTAATATTTCCCCTCCCCCCATCGTTAATTCCAAACTGAATCATTCCGTTTCACACGGCGTGGACAACGAACACAATGGGATATGTCTAAAACTTACGAAAATTTTCTGCCACCGGAAGGGCTTGAACCTACGACCATCAGATTGACAGTCCTGAACGGTAAACACTATCCTACAAGCTTTCGCTCCTGAAAGTAAGTAGAAGGAGCTGATCAATGTGAAAAAATGTAAACGCAACTCTCCTCCTACATGTAATGTGCAAACAATACTTGTTCGTAACAGAGAAAACGAAGGTAGTACGACTCGGCGAAAACATTTAAAGAAGAATTGCACATGATGAGAACTTTTCATTCGATATTTGCGGAGGTATCCTCGCATTGAACTCGAGTGGGAAAAGGGGTAAAATTAGTATGTCCTGAATTACCACAAATATAAATAGTTATTTCATTATTATTTGTCAATGTCTGAAGCAGTACACAATTATCGTTCGAGTATCATAATTCACGATCTTACACATGAAAATATCCCTTTGAACGTGTGTCAATTCATTTATTTGTTTATTTTTTTTATAAATTCCATTTGCAGAACAATGTAGCTACTATACACTGCTATTACAAATAATGTTACCATGCTCTTGTTTATAATAAAAGGAGAATTAAAAAAAAGTACACCTTCTTAGGAGGATCGAACCTGGGACCCCGCGCAGCCCAATCGAGAACTCTAACCACTACACCACGCGCTTACATTGTATTGCAACAATCATTTTTAAGTATTCTGCCCCTTCAATATTGTAAATGTCGTTGGGTATACATGTAGTTGAACTTTTACTTTAATTTTGAATTGCATTCTTGTAGTATAGCAGATATCTTCTAGAAATAATTTTCGAAGTGATGAAGATAAACGAGAATATTGGTAGTTGTGAAAATGCGAGTTATTTCTTCTAAGTTATTATTATGATTAGTCATTATGAATGGAAAATATCTAGAGGCTTGAACATTGCAGGACGATATTCTCTCCTGTGATACTGCAACACACGAAATGCTTGCTTACTGACGCAAGTCTCGTGTTCAGAACAGTCTTATGAAATGTAGTTGCTGTTGCGTAAGGTAACACGAAATAATTACACCGTTTGCGAACTACCAAATCTGCGCAACGTTAGACGTAAAGAGGCGGAAAAATGTATTCATAAAATTACTTGACATTTGACAGTATTAGTCAAGAGAGACTCGTGGGACACTGTGTTAAGGTGCTGGAGTATATCCTTCTTATTTTTCTTCATCAACAATTTTTAAAGTAGAGCAACAGTCGTTCTGCTCTTTCTGAATTTATTTTAAATTCTTCCACATTCCTTTAATTGGGTTAAAAATAAATAAAAATATTGCTTGCTTTTCTGTCATTGACGTATATATATATATATATATATATATATATATATATATAAGAGAGAGAGACAGATATTACAAAATAGTTCAAATAGTGCGAGCGCCATTGAAAAGTCATGATAATTCTTTGTTTAGAAAATAATATATGTATAAATTAAATGTTTCGTTCTAGGAATTATTATTACAATATAGAACATGTCTAATTGTGAGTTAAGAAGAAAACAATAATAAAGAGACATTCTCGTATCACGGTTGCGGTTCGAAAAAGTCGGGACAGGGATTGAAAGATTCGCACTGTCCTGACTAAATCGGTGAATCTGACGTCTGCTAGCCTTGCATTATAAAACAAAAACCATTCAATATTGCAGCCTGAAGACTTTTGCGCAAGAAACAGATTCATTTATGTAAGAACAGAATAGAAATTTTTACACATTTCTAAAATCGACGATGATATTTTCGTAGTTATTGAAAGGTTCACATTTAAATATTTCTGGGTTCGAGGGGGGCCTGGCCCCCGTGCTCCTCCTGGGTACTGGCCTGACGTAGACAGTGGGAGAGATATTTTGGAGAATCTTTCTATTAAATGTATTATTTACATCCACCGTATGCTCAGATATGTTTATTGACACTCGTGAACTTTTCGTTTAATAGATAATATTTGGTTTTAAACGACGACGGTAGAACATTGGTTTAATTTCCTTTCTTCCTCTTTTGAGAGAATATATACCTCTACAGGTCATGGAGACTACTATAACGGCTGGGGATACGTCGGGCTGACCACCCGACTGTTCCAATACTGGTTGAAGATCTCCATGCTTAGAGGTGACGAAGGAAAGCGTGGGAGGGAGACCGGCAGTCGGTAGGTAAGCCAAGGCCCTTCAGGGCTGTTGCGCAAAGGATTATTATTTGTTTATATACTTCTACAATAGCAATCGCGTTCGGAAACGGTGAAAGAAAAATGACTTGGTTTTCAAAGGCAGATAATCTTGGTAGCGTAGTTTGCTCGCGTTCAAAGTGAGTCGTCACTCATGCTAATCAAGGACGCTTCTTATCGCAAAACACTGTGCGTCGATACACAGTGTCTGCACCCAGCAAGTTACAAGTGACCAGACAAATTTTAAAGAGAATCTGAAGAATGATAAATTTCATCAGAG